>NW_026048287.1:0-170000 GCF_023864345.2 Schistocerca serialis cubense | reverse complement strand
TTTTAAATGTTGCTGGGAGGTTACAACACACACACAAAAAAAAAAAAAAAAAACAAAAAAAAAAACAAAAAATTGCATTTATATCCGCTCCTCAATTGTAGATACCCCTTACACAGCTGTGTGCAATGAATGAGTGCTGGCTGGTAATTAATTGCACTCCTTGGAGGGAAATGCCATAGGAAGTAGTCTTTAAAAAGTGAATGTTTTTCGTTAAGAGACAAAAGTTACTTTAGAAAAAAAGTAATAGTGGGGCTTTTGTTGTTGAACAAAATAAGTACAATGAACATACGTTATCAGATTTGCGCAATGCAGCGTCACACCACCTTTTGATTATAACACAATAGACTATACATCGTCCCGAACCGTGACCAGAGTCGCGAGACGAGCAGAGCACGCCGCCGACGCCCGCTCAGTACAACCGTCCACCCGCTACTACTGTCGACCGACTACTACCTCTCCCGACTCGCGCTACAATATATATATATAACAACTGTTCCTGGCGACCCGGTGCGTGCCACTACTGTCGTCTGGCGCGGTCCAAGCGCCGACTAGCAGCGATAAAGAACTCTCTGGTCAGACAGAGATGCTGTCATGCCTCGCCATCGCTCTGGTAATGAATACATACGTGTTGCAGCGTGCGTACCACCGGAACACGCAGTGGCGGAGCCAAAGACTGTGTTGTCGAGGTCGAGTGCGAGCGGGAAGAGAGGCAGCGTCGGCACGGAGATGCAAGCGAGCGCGAGACGCACGGGGGCTGCGGCGTGGCGCGTTTGCGGTCGGCGCCTTTGGTGGCAACGGCCGGGACAAGCAGCGGTGTATGGTGTGGTGCGGGGCGGACAGGGGCGGAGGCGGCGCGACGACGGCATGGGGGCGAAAACGGGACGGGGGACGGCGGATGTTGAGAGGCGTCACGCGCGGACAGGACACAGACACAGAGACACACAGATTGGAAAGGGAGGGTGCGCGGTAGTAGTTGGGAATGTGCGTACCGTGCGGGATGGGAGTGGGCGAGGAACACGGTCGTGGCCCCTGTTTTGGGTGCGTGTGATGACGTCGGTGTGTTGTGGGAAGGGAAGGTGCTGTGGCGGCGGCGCGTAATGGGCGTAGGCCGAAAAGAGAAAGGAACGTGGGCAGTGTGTTGGCAAGCGTCGGTTCGACTGCGACGTTGATGGGCAGGGCAGGGCAGGGCAGGGCAGGGCAGGGCAGGGCAAGGTTAATGGTGGTAGGAGTAGGCGTGTGGGCGCAAAAAATCTGCCGCTGCAGGCGGTGCCGTAACCGCCATGGCGGGAAGGAGAGAGGGCCAAAGAAAGAAAGAAGAAAACAAAAAAAAAAAAAAAAAAAGGAGGGGGGGGGCGAAAGTGGAGAGGCGGTGGTGTGAGAAGGGCGGGGGCGGAAGGAAGGCAGGAAGGACAAGAGGCGAGGCGACGGCTTGCTTTGTGTATCGGTCGGTCTCTGGCTATGCTTCGTTTTCTGCAGCAGGGTCGGTGCGCGGCGTGGCTCGCGGCAGTGGGAACGCCTGGTGGCTGGACGGCCAGCAATGCGGTTGGATGGGCGGCCACAGCACCGCACCTGTGCCCGAGGAGGAGACGCTGGCGGCGGGCCCTGAGGTGAGGCCGGCTCGGCTGGGGCTGTGGATGTGTAGGTGTGCGCCGCTGCTGCAACAACGAGTAAAACGCGAGAAGAAGGGATGGCGGTAGAGAGAGAGAGAAAAAAAAAAAAGGTCGTGTTGTGTTGATGCGCAGGCAGACGCGTACAGAGGGACGAGCCCGGTCTGCAGCAGGGTGTGGCCGTGCCGAGTGCAGAGCAGCGGCGGCTCGGTTCGGTTCGGCCCGGCCCGGCGGGCCGCGCTGTTGTCGCGGACGTGAGCGCCCCCTGGCGGGTGGCCGGAGGCGGCGCGGCGTGTTGGACGTGTGGCTGGTGGCAGTGCACAATTTGCGAGTGGCTGGCGGTGTGGTGTGGCGGTTGGCGCGTCGGGCGGCGGAGAGGTATGTGTTGCGGGCGCCCTTTGCTGCGCTGCGTCGTTGCGTGTGCCGTACAGGGCGGGCGCTTGTCGACTGTGTGGCGAATTGGCGTGAAACGGCTGCCGAGAGGTGTGTGGTAGCGAGCCGGTCGGTGGTGTCAGTGCGAAGGGGAATGTGCGTGCGTGTTTGGCGGTTTCGGTGTGCTTTTTGCGGCGTGAGAGTGGGAATTAGTGGGGCCGGCTGTTGTGTTGGTTCCTTGTGTCTTGTGTCGCGTAGCTTGATGGCAACGTGGAAGGACGCCGGTTTCGTTTTCGTTTCGAGCCTTGCGTGGCGTGTGGTTGTCGACGTTGACTGGTTGGCGTGTGCCGATGCACGTGCATGTGTGGGTCGCGAGTGCGTTTTTGGCTGGCTGTGTGTGTGTGTGTGTGTGTGTGTTTTGGGGGGGAAGGGGGAGGCGGTGGTGAAAGTGCAGTCGTCGGGTGGGGCTGGGGCTGTGCGTCGTGGCGGAAAGGTGGTAGGTTGCGGGAAGCGAGCCCGTCGTTGACGGTGTCGCGTGAGTTGTGAATCGAGTGGGGCGCGGGGCGCGGGACAGGAGCAGCGTGCCGCTGCGTCGTGGTCGTCAGCAGAGGCTGTGCGTGTGCTTGTCCTTTTTGTGGGCGGTTCGTGCGAGGCGTTTTTGTTTTGTGTTGCCCTAGTTGTTAGTTTATTTTGTTTGTGTTTGTTATTTTGAGACGACGACTGGTTGGTGGCGTGCGCGCGAAGTGGCGGTGTGCGCTTCCCGTGTCGTTTGTGTTGTTTTGTTTTTTTGTTTTTGTGTGTTTTTTTTTTTGCACTGGGCCCCGGTGGGTGGGTGCGTGTGTGTCGATTGCCGGCTGGCGAAAGGTGCGCCATCGGCGGGGTGGGTCGCCGGCACAAGTAGAGGCGGCGGCGTTGTTGCTGTTGTTGTTGTGTGGTGTTTGTTTTGTTCGGCTGTGTCGGCGAGCTGTGTTGCGGTGCGTGTGAATGGTGGTGCAAAAGTGCTGGCGTTGGGGCTGCGACTGCGACGGCGGCGAGCCGCGGGCGCGCCATTGATAGTGATGTTGTGAACAGCGGCTGTGTACGGTAGTGGTGTTGTTGTAGCACGACGTGCATCCGGGCCGGCGCGGAAAGCGCAGTTGCGGGCGGTTGCCCTTCGGTGCCAGCCATGTCGCGTGAGCGGCGGGTTGCTCTGGTGTCGACACGTGGTGCTCTGGGTTGTTGTGTGGTGCCCTTTGGCCGGTGGGGGTGGTTCGCGTGTGTCTGGTTCGCGCTCGGTGTCTGGTCGTGGTCGTGCTGCTCCCCCGTCTGTCGGCGGTTTCCGACGTCGTCTGTACGTTTTTGTTCGTTTGCGGCGTGCCTGCCGACGTCGTCCCGTCGCGACCTTTCAACCGAAAGTGTGGCGCCCGAAGGTGAACGAACGTAACCCTGACCTCGGCGCTTTACGCTGAGCCGAGCGAACCGAACCGAACCGAACCTAACCTGTGGTGTGGCGAGGTGAGCTCAGCCTGTGAGCCCCTAACGTCTACGTAAGGTAAGCTGTCCGGCTCACGCCTCACGTTTGAACGCTTTTTTAACCTACGTTTGACGCTTCTTAACCTAGCACTGACCCCTTAACCTAACCTAACGTGTAACCTAACCTAACCTAACCTAACCTCTGACGCCTGACGTGTTTGAATGCTTAACCTAAGTTTGACGCTTAACCTAACCCAAGTCCCCTTAACCTAACCCACGTCCACCTAACCTAACCTAACGTAGACGTGTAAACGTAATGTGTAACGCGTAACGTGTAAGGTCGGCTGTCGTGTGTGCTTGACGGCAGATTGGGTTGGTCTGTAGATTCGGATTGCGGTTTGCCTCGGTCGAGGGGTTGTGGGTCGGAAGCGGCGAGGGGCGGCGGCGCCTGTTGCGCAGGCGGCGTCCGTTTGCGGCGGGCAATTGTTGAGAAACGGCTGTGAATGTTGGCGGGCGAGAGGAGGAGGACGGCGCGCGATGTGGCCCGACGGCTGCGGGCCGATCGGGAAACGGCGGGAGGGCGACGGAAGGCGATGGGGCGGCGGAGGCGCGTTTGCACGGCCGTCATCGCCGCACGCCTCGGCTTGTGTGGCTGTGGCGCCGGCCGCGCTGGCCGGGCTGCCGCGGCGACGGTGTGGGAGTTTTGCCGAAGGTTTGGCCATTGTGGCGGGTCGTCGGCTGGGGCTGTGGGGGCGGCATTTGGGCGGGGGCGGCGATTCTCGGCGGGCCGACCCAGGCTGTAGCGCGCGGTAGCTGCAGTTTGGCCGTGGTTTGCGGCGCTGCCGTGGCGACTGGTTGGCGACTGTGGTGTGGCTGTGTGTAGCCCCATCCTCGGTGGTTTGAAAGGCGCGGGCGGTTGTGGCGCAGGTTTGGGGCTGCTCCGCACAGGCTGTCGGACGTTGGGCGGTAGCAAGCGCGGGAGGCGCGGCGCGGCGGCG
This sequence comes from Schistocerca serialis cubense, assembly GCF_023864345.2. Lineage (NCBI taxonomy): Eukaryota > Metazoa > Arthropoda > Insecta > Orthoptera > Acrididae > Schistocerca > Schistocerca serialis. The sequence continues at coordinate 165,571 of NW_026048287.1, read as the reverse complement.
CGCAGAGTGGCGGCCGCTCTCTCGGCCGTCCGCGCCCGCCCGCGACACTGGCTGGGCCTTGTGATTCTCTGCTCTGCTGCTGTGCTGTGCTTGCGTGCCTGCCGTCCCGCTCGCTCTCGCTGTGTGTTACGCGCGTCGTCGAAATGGCAGATCAGGCGGCTACGAACGAGACTGCTGCGGCACCCGCCGCCACCGGCACTACGAAGAAGGCCAAGTCTGCGTCGTCTGCGAAGAAGCCGCGCGCCAAGCCTGCGCACCCGCGCACCTCTGAGATGGTGACGGCCGCCATCAAGAGTCTGAAGGAGCGCGGCGGGTCGTCGCTGCAGGCGATCAAGAAGTACATAGCCGCGCACTACAAGCTGGACGCGGAGAAGCTGGCGCCGTTTATCAAGAAGTACCTCAAGTCGGCCGTCGTGGCGGGCGAGCTGGTGCAGACGAAGGGGAAGGGCGCGTCCGGCTCGTTCAAGCTTGCCGGCGCCGGCGGCGGGGGGGCGGCCGAGGGCGGCAAGGCTCGTGCTGGCGGTGCCAAGAAGAAGCGCGCCGCTCCGGCCAGCAAGGAGAAGAAGGGCGCCCGTGCGGCCGGCGCAAAGAAGGCTGGTGGCGTGAAGGCGGCGACCGGTCGGAAGGCGGGCGCCGCCAAGAAGGCGTCTGCGGCGTCGGCCGCTCCCGCGGGTGCGAAGAAGGCGGCTGCGGCCAAGCCGGCCAAGGCCAAGTCGCCGTCGAAGGCGAAGAAGGCCGCCAAGGTTCCGACGAAGAAGCCGAAGGCGCCGCGCCCGAAGAAGGCGACGACGCCGTCTAAGGCGAAGGCTTCGCCCAAGAAGAAGAAGTAGAGTAGAGTAGAGGAGAAAGAGATGGGAAAGGAAGGGTTTGGCGCTTGACTCCGTCGTCCCCACCCCCCGTCGTCGTCTAGTGGCGCGCAAGAGACGCGCGGCCCAAAACGGCCCTTCTCAGGGCCATCAAAGCACGTCGGGGAAGGTTTTGATTGTCGTGTTGCGTTTGGTGTGGGTGTCTGTCTGTATGCCCGTGGGGATGCTGTTTGCGTGCCGTGGTGGTTGGATTGCGGGGGTCGGTGGCGGGTGTGGGCGGCGGTAGCGGTAAGCGGTGTTGTTGTTGTCGTGGTTGATTGTCGCCGTGTTTGTGGCGGCGGCCGACGGTTGGTTTTCTGTCACGTTGTTTTGTTTGAATACGTTGGATGGCTTGCCTGCGTTCGTTCTTCTCGGATGTCTGTCTTGTCGAGTCGTGTCTGGTCTTTGTTTTGTTCCTTTGTGTGTGTTATGTTTTGCAACGGGGGGCACGTTGAGATGTGGAAGGAGTCGGCGGGGATTTCGGCGGCGTGTAGAGCGAGCGAGCGCGCCTGCCTGGCCGTTGGCCGTCGGAGTGGAGTGCGGGTTTTTTTTTTGTTTTCGAAACGAAAGCGGCGGGCGGCCGGCCAGCCAGCCAGCCGTGCGGTGTGACGTCGGCCGTTGGGTATTGTGCGCTTGGAGCGCCGGGGAGGGATGATGTGTGATTGTTGCGCGCTGCTAGCAGGCAGGCAGAGTGAGCGGGTGTGGCGGACGGACGGGAAGTGGTGGTTTTTGTTTTTGGGTTGCGGGGCGAGAGGCAGGCGACCGACAAAGTTTGCTCGCGACGGAGAGATGTTAGTGGCCCTGAAAAGGGCCGTTTTTGTTTGTGCGGTGCGGTGCCGCGGCGCGGTTTAGGCGCGCTCGCCGCGGATGCGGCGCGCGAGCTGGATGTCCTTGGGCATGATGGTGACGCGCTTGGCGTGGATTGCGCACAGGTTGGTGTCTTCGAAGAGGCCGACGAGGTAGGCCTCGCTGGCCTCCTGCAGGGCCATGACTGCGGAGCTCTGGAAGCGCAGGTCGGTCTTGAAGTCCTGGGCGATCTCGCGCACTAGGCGCTGGAATGGCAGCTTGCGGATGAGCAGCTCTGTGCTCTTCTGGTAGCGCCTGATTTCTCGCAGGGCGACGGTGCCCGGCCTGTAGCGGTGGGGCTTCTTGACGCCTCCGGTGGCGGGCGCGCTCTTCCTCGCCGCCTTGGTGGCGAGCTGTTTGCGCGGCGCCTTTCCGCCGGTGGACTTGCGGGCCGTTTGCTTTGTGCGGGCCATGGCGGTAGCGGTAGCGGTAGCGGAGCGGCGTGCGTGGAGGTTAGGTGCGGCGCGGCGTCCGGTGCTGCCTTGACAACGGGCCCGCGCGCCTCCGTGCTGCGCTTATATGCCCTCGGTTGCGCGTGGTGGGGGGAGGGCGGGCCAGAGTCTATATAGGGGGGCGGCGGGCGCGCTGGGCGCAGACCGTAGCCGACTCGCCAGCCGCTGCAGCTGCTGTTTGTGCACGTTTTGCTTTGCCCGAGGAAGGAAGGATGACAGGCCGCGGCAAGGGAGGAAAGGGGCTCGGCAAGGGTGGCGCCAAGCGGCACCGCAAGGTGTTGCGCGACAACATCCAGGGCATCACGAAGCCCGCCATCCGCCGCCTGGCTCGCAGGGGCGGCGTGAAGCGCATCTCTGGTCTGATCTACGAGGAGACCCGCGGGGTGCTGAAGGTGTTCCTGGAGAACGTGATCCGCGACGCGGTGACGTACACTGAGCACGCCAAGCGCAAGACTGTGACGGCCATGGACGTGGTGTACGCCCTGAAGAGGCAGGGGCGCACCCTGTACGGTTTCGGCGGTTAGGCTGCGTCGCAGCGGGCGCTGGCCTTCCCGCGGCCGTGCTTGTGGGTGGGAGAGACTAGAAAACGGCCCTTTTCAGGGCCACCACACTGTTCGGAAGTTGAAAAGTGCGAAAGAGTCTGTGTTGTTGCTGCGTGTGTTTGTTTGTTTCTTTCTTTCTTTCCGTTTGAGCGACGTGATGTGACTGGGAGGGGAGAAGGAAAGGAAACGTGTCATGTGGCTGGCTGTGTGTGGAGCTGCTTCGTTTGTGTGTCTTTGTATCGATCGCGACGGAGATGGCGGGCTGTGTGTTGTTGTGCGAGAGGCGGTGATTATTTGCTTGCGTGGTTTGGCTCTGTGTGTTTGTTTGCGGCGGCGTTGGGGTTTCCGAGGCAAGGCGTGTGGGCATAGGCGGCCGGATCAGCTGTTTCGTTCGTGTCGACGGCCGTTGCGCGCGGGAGTGGAGGGCGGTGTGTCGACACGCCTCCCTTTAACAATGGTCATTATTGCTGCCGTTGTCGGTTTGGAAGGCGACTGCGACCGTGCAAAATGTGTGTGTGTGTGTTGGGCCACACGGGCTGTGTGGACGACAAGATGGCGGACGTGCGCCGGCGGCGGCTGTGCTGTGACAGTGCAAAGTTGAAACAAAACAAGGTGCGGCGAGGACGACTGAAATTTTGCTTTGGACGTAGGTTTGTGTGGTGGCCCTGAAAAGGGCCGATTGTTGTGGGCCGAGCCGGCAAAGCGCGTTGCGTGCAGGGGAGCACGCGGCGCTGCGATTGCCTGGCCTCCTTTAGGCCTTCTTCTCGGTCTTCTTTGGCAGCAGGACGGCCTGGATGTTGGGCAGGACACCACCCTGTGCGATGGTGACGCCCGACAGGAGCTTGTTGAGCTCCTCGTCGTTGCGGATGGCAAGCTGCAGGTGGCGCGGGATGATGCGCGTCTTCTTGTTGTCGCGGGCCGCGTTTCCGGCCAGCTCGAGCACCTCAGCCGCGAGGTACTCCATGACGGCGGCGAGGTAGACGGGCGCCCCGGCGCCGACGCGCTCTGCGTAGTTTCCCTTGCGCAGGAGGCGGTGGATTCTGCCGACCGGGAACTGGAGCCCGGCCCTGCTTGAGCGGGACTTTGACTTGCCCTTGACTTTGCCTCCCTTTCCGCGTCCGGACATGGCGATGGGCTAGCGACGGTGCACACGAAACGGAAACGAAAACGACCGGTGCGAGCGGCAGCGAGTCGAGCAGCGGAGTGCGTGCCGGCGCAGCCGGGGTGGGGGTGCTTTATGGGCTCGGGTGCGGCGGCCGGTTGCGCGCGCGCCCCATTGGTCGGCGGCCGCAACAGGGCGAGCTGGTAAAGGTGCGGCGGCGGCTGGCGGCGGGTGCCACTGTGTGGGGAGACGCTGACTAGAGCGGAGCGCTTGCTACTGGTGTTGCTGCTGCCGTACGTTGGTTCGAGATGCCGCCCAAGACTAGCGGGAAGGCCGCCAAGAAGGCTGGCAAGGCGCAGAAGAACATTTCGAAGGGCGACAAGAAGAAGAAGCGCAAGAGGAAGGAGAGCTATGCCATCTACATCTACAAGGTGCTGAAGCAGGTGCACCCTGACACGGGCATCTCGTCGAAGGCGATGAGCATCATGAACAGCTTCGTGAACGACATTTTCGAGCGCATTGCGGCCGAGGCTTCTCGCCTGGCGCACTACAACAAGCGCTCGACCATCACGTCCCGCGAGATCCAGACCGCTGTGCGGCTGTTGCTGCCTGGCGAGCTGGCCAAGCACGCCGTGAGCGAGGGCACGAAGGCGGTGACCAAGTACACGAGCTCCAAGTAAGGGGGTGGCTCTGGAATGGAAGGAAGGAAGGATGGAGAAGGCTCGTCCGTTGCGAGAGCGGCAAAACGGCCCTTTTCAGGGCCACCAACTTGCCTTTTGCGGGAAGGGCGGAATTGTTGTTGTTGTTGTTTGTGTGGACGGCTGTGATGTATGTGTGCATTTTGATTGTGGGTGGGGGGGGCGCGTCAAAGCGTGTTGCGCGGGGTACGGCCACGAGGTTGGTCGCCGTGGCGTGGAATGGTGGCACGCCTCGTTGGCGTGGTTTTTGACCCATTGGTGTTGTTGGTGTGTGTGTGTGTGTTACCCGTCTGCGAGGGGGGACAGTGCGATCGGCGACTTTTGTGTCACCGTAACGACGGCCGTTTGGGGGTTTGTTTTGTTTGCACATCATACATGGCGAGGGTGAAATGTGAAATGTTTTTGTTTGGTTTTTTTTTTTTTTTTTGCCGCCCACTATTCCCTTTGCTGTACGCCGAGTTTGACAATGGTGCGACGTAACTGCAGCGTGGAGGTGTGTGAGTGACGTTGAAATGAACGTGCCATTAAGACGCATTGTTGTTGTATTGTACTGTACATGTACGGCGACACGCACGATGATGTACCATTCGACTCTGATGTTTGATAGCCGTGTCTGACTGATTGCGTACGACGCACGCACACCGATGTCGTCATTCAAGATGCACGCGTGTCCAGTGCAGTATACAGTAAGCGCGACGACGGCGGCGGCGGTCGTTTGTTTGGCGAATGTCTGTACACGTGTTTGTCTGTGTCCATCCGGTATGTATTTGTTTGTTTTGAAAGTGTTTTGTGTGTCGGTGACGTGGTCCGATCCGTCGCCCCCTGAGTAACTGTCGATCGGCGCGATAGACCGGCGTCACGCAACTGAACCGAAGTCGTGGGCACACCCGTCATACTGTTGTACACCGTCGCGCTGAGAACGGTAACGAAAGGTTGACTTTGATCGGTCGAATGTCCGGGCAGAACGTGAGGAATGAGGCAAGAGTGCAAGGAGGGGGGGAAGGGAAAAAGGGGAGAAACGCATTCGTAGAGCAACGGAACGTTCCCGTGTCGGAGGCGTATTGGAGCCGCACTGAAATGCGTTTAACGGCGGCGCGGCTGCAAGTGTCTGCCGTGGTGAACGTTACCTTTGACGGCTGCATTGGGCTTTGCCTTTGCTTTTGCTTTCGCTTTCGCGTTCGCTTTCGCTTTCCCGGATGTACGTAACGTTTGTTGATATGGTTCTGAGGAAGAGTGTATGACAGTGCCGTGCCGTCCATGTTCGTGTGCCCTCCCATTGTGTGTATGCTATTGTCTGTGTACTTGAATGATGTATGTAGGTGTTAGTGGACATGTTTTACCAGTGGGGGGAAATGGATCGTCGATAGTTGCCGTCACTCTGTCACGGTCGAGATGACGCACCCTCCGTACAGAAAGGTGTCGAGAAAGTGAGTGTGTGTGTGTGTGTGTGTGTGTGTGTGTGTGTGTGTGTGTGTGTGTGTGTGCGTGCGTGCGTGCGTGCGTGCGTCCGTGAATTGGCAGTGTTTGGAGGTGGGCGTGCCCTGCATGTGGCCCGGAAGGCTGTTCGTTAGGCGGTAGTGTTGTGTGGACAGGGGAGGGGCATGCGTAACGCTGCTGGCATGGCATTTCGGGAGATGGGAGGGGGCAAACGAGGAAACGAGGAGCGGCGGCCAAAGACGGGACGGGGAGGGGCGCGGTGTGGGTGGCTTGCGCCTGTGCTCGGCGTTGTGGTTTGTGCAAAAGAGGAGGAGAAAAACAATGTGAGTTGCCAGGGAGGGGAGCGGTGTTGTGTTGTGGTTGTCGTGGTGTAGCCGCAGACGCGGCTGTCAGTGAACGTGGCGAGACGGACGGATGCGCGGAGGGGCGGGGGCGGCGCATTTCGCCGGTGCCGTGCCGTGCCATGCCTGAAAGCCGCGTGGTCGCTGTGTTGTTGGTGGCGTGGGGGCGAGGAGAGTACCGTACGGGTGTGCTTGTGCGCCGGAAATGGCACACTGCGCCCGCCCGTCTTGGAGGCTGATGGCTGTGGTGTGGAAATGGGGCGCGGTGATGTTGAAGCAGTTGAAGAACAGAAAAGAAACCAAGAAAACGGAAGGCGTGATGCGGCGGTGGTGGTGAGAGCGGGAAAAACAAAACAAAAAAAAAACAACAAAAAAAAAAAAAAAAGAAGGAAAAACAAAAAGTCTATCAATATTAAAATGTAAATGGAAATGGAAATGGACCCAGGTATAACCTCCCTGCACAAATAGCAGAGAGTCCGATGATAATAAAAATGTGCCAGAATGTTAACGTCCCTACAAAACAAACCCAACGATAATATTAATGAAAGAGTGAACCGTATGTAACATTGCAACAGACATAATGAAACCTGATAAATTGTATAAGGGCAGCAGCGTTGACCTTTGGCCCTGTATTCAGAATAAAAAGAGCCAAAGATCGTTACCCCAATGAAAAAGACACTGAAACACGTATGTAACATAGTAGCGATGGCGAGACATTGTAGCATCTGTGACCAGAGAGTTTGCGCTGGACTGCGCGAGTGTTGCGAGCGGTTCTCAGTCAGTCAGTCAGTCAGTAGTCGTTGCGAGTCCGTAGCTCTGTGTAGTTGAGGGCTGTACTCTGTCAGTAGTCGTCGCGTGCAGTACGCTAATAGTCGTCATGCAGAGCGGTCGGTCAGTAGTAGCAGCCGAGTGCGGTTGTGTGATGTAGGCGGTCGGCAACACTGGTCAAGATGGTGAATAAGGTATACTGTTAATTAATATAATCATTAGATAATGAAAAATTGTATTTATTGTAATTATTCTCCAACAAGTTCCCCAGTAATAATTTTTATTTCAAAAGCATTTTTCAAACATTTAATTGTTTATTGAACTAAAGAGTTCGTTGCACTTCACATTTCATTCCACTTCTTTGAAGAAAAATGTCACTAAAATCACAAAAAAAGAGAATATTATTATTTGCAATGCAGTTCCTCCAAGCGCTGCGCAACAACCAGAGCAGAAATGTGACATCCATTTATTCGGAGGTAAGACATTAATTCTGATTGTTTTGCACAGGGCCAAAGACCGATATTTCGGTTTAATTGAAGTTTCTTGTCACTGAACGGACGTTTTTAAATGTTGTGTGAAGACTTTATATTTGAGTCAGATTGCGAATTTCACATTTTTGTTGCCATTTTCAATACCTCTCATTGTGGGCGAGGTTACAATTAGCGCAATGTCCATTAGCATCCGTAAATAACATTGTCCATTATTTTAAATGTTGCTGGGAGGTTACAACACACACACAAAAAAAAAAAAAAAAAAACAAAAAAAAAAACAAAAAATTGCATTTATATCCGCTCCTCAATTGTAGATACCCCTTACACAGCTGTGTGCAATGAATGAGTGCTGGCTGGTAATTAATTGCACTCCTTGGAGGGAAATGCCATAGGAAGTAGTCTTTAAAAAGTGAATGTTTTTCGTTAAGAGACAAAAGTTACTTTAGAAAAAAAGTAATAGTGGGGCTTTTGTTGTTGAACAAAATAAGTACAATGAACATACGTTATCAGATTTGCGCAATGCAGCGTCACACCACCTTTTGATTATAACACAATAGACTATACATCGTCCCGAACCGTGACCAGAGTCGCGAGACGAGCAGAGCACGCCGCCGACGCCCGCTCAGTACAACCGTCCACCCGCTACTACTGTCGACCGACTACTACCTCTCCCGACTCGCGCTACAATATATATATATAACAACTGTTCCTGGCGACCCGGTGCGTGCCACTACTGTCGTCTGGCGCGGTCCAAGCGCCGACTAGCAGCGATAAAGAACTCTCTGGTCAGACAGAGATGCTGTCATGCCTCGCCATCGCTCTGGTAATGAATACATACGTGTTGCAGCGTGCGTACCACCGGAACACGCAGTGGCGGAGCCAAAGACTGTGTTGTCGAGGTCGAGTGCGAGCGGGAAGAGAGGCAGCGTCGGCACGGAGATGCAAGCGAGCGCGAGACGCACGGGGGCTGCGGCGTGGCGCGTTTGCGGTCGGCGCCTTTGGTGGCAACGGCCGGGACAAGCAGCGGTGTATGGTGTGGTGCGGGGCGGACAGGGGCGGAGGCGGCGCGACGACGGCATGGGGGCGAAAACGGGACGGGGGACGGCGGATGTTGAGAGGCGTCACGCGCGGACAGGACACAGACACAGAGACACACAGATTGGAAAGGGAGGGTGCGCGGTAGTAGTTGGGAATGTGCGTACCGTGCGGGATGGGAGTGGGCGAGGAACACGGTCGTGGCCCCTGTTTTGGGTGCGTGTGATGACGTCGGTGTGTTGTGGGAAGGGAAGGTGCTGTGGCGGCGGCGCGTAATGGGCGTAGGCCGAAAAGAGAAAGGAACGTGGGCAGTGTGTTGGCAAGCGTCGGTTCGACTGCGACGTTGATGGGCAGGGCAGGGCAGGGCAGGGCAGGGCAGGGCAAGGTTAATGGTGGTAGGAGTAGGCGTGTGGGCGCAAAAAATCTGCCGCTGCAGGCGGTGCCGTAACCGCCATGGCGGGAAGGAGAGAGGGCCAAAGAAAGAAAGAAGAAAACAAAAAAAAAAAAAAAAAAAGGAGGGGGGGGCGAAAGTGGAGAGGCGGTGGTGTGAGAAGGGCGGGGGCGGAAGGAAGGCAGGAAGGACAAGAGGCGAGGCGACGGCTTGCTTTGTGTATCGGTCGGTCTCTGGCTATGCTTCGTTTTCTGCAGCAGGGTCGGTGCGCGGCGTGGCTCGCGGCAGTGGGAACGCCTGGTGGCTGGACGGCCAGCAATGCGGTTGGATGGGCGGCCACAGCACCGCACCTGTGCCCGAGGAGGAGACGCTGGCGGCGGGCCCTGAGGTGAGGCCGGCTCGGCTGGGGCTGTGGATGTGTAGGTGTGCGCCGCTGCTGCAACAACGAGTAAAACGCGAGAAGAAGGGATGGCGGTAGAGAGAGAGAGAAAAAAAAAAAAGGTCGTGTTGTGTTGATGCGCAGGCAGACGCGTACAGAGGGACGAGCCCGGTCTGCAGCAGGGTGTGGCCGTGCCGAGTGCAGAGCAGCGGCGGCTCGGTTCGGTTCGGCCCGGCCCGGCGGGCCGCGCTGTTGTCGCGGACGTGAGCGCCCCCTGGCGGGTGGCCGGAGGCGGCGCGGCGTGTTGGACGTGTGGCTGGTGGCAGTGCACAATTTGCGAGTGGCTGGCGGTGTGGTGTGGCGGTTGGCGCGTCGGGCGGCGGAGAGGTATGTGTTGCGGGCGCCCTTTGCTGCGCTGCGTCGTTGCGTGTGCCGTACAGGGCGGGCGCTTGTCGACTGTGTGGCGAATTGGCGTGAAACGGCTGCCGAGAGGTGTGTGGTAGCGAGCCGGTCGGTGGTGTCAGTGCGAAGGGGAATGTGCGTGCGTGTTTGGCGGTTTCGGTGTGCTTTTTGCGGCGTGAGAGTGGGAATTAGTGGGGCCGGCTGTTGTGTTGGTTCCTTGTGTCTTGTGTCGCGTAGCTTGATGGCAACGTGGAAGGACGCCGGTTTCGTTTTCGTTTCGAGCCTTGCGTGGCGTGTGGTTGTCGACGTTGACTGGTTGGCGTGTGCCGATGCACGTGCATGTGTGGGTCGCGAGTGCGTTTTTGGCTGGCTGTGTGTGTGTGTGTGTGTGTGTGTTTTGGGGGGGAAGGGGGAGGCGGTGGTGAAAGTGCAGTCGTCGGGTGGGGCTGGGGCTGTGCGTCGTGGCGGAAAGGTGGTAGGTTGCGGGAAGCGAGCCCGTCGTTGACGGTGTCGCGTGAGTTGTGAATCGAGTGGGGCGCGGGGCGCGGGACAGGAGCAGCGTGCCGCTGCGTCGTGGTCGTCAGCAGAGGCTGTGCGTGTGCTTGTCCTTTTTGTGGGCGGTTCGTGCGAGGCGTTTTTGTTTTGTGTTGCCCTAGTTGTTAGTTTATTTTGTTTGTGTTTGTTATTTTGAGACGACGACTGGTTGGTGGCGTGCGCGCGAAGTGGCGGTGTGCGCTTCCCGTGTCGTTTGTGTTGTTTTGTTTTTTTGTTTTTGTGTGTTTTTTTTTTTGCACTGGGCCCCGGTGGGTGGGTGCGTGTGTGTCGATTGCCGGCTGGCGAAAGGTGCGCCATCGGCGGGGTGGGTCGCCGGCACAAGTAGAGGCGGCGGCGTTGTTGCTGTTGTTGTTGTGTGGTGTTTGTTTTGTTCGGCTGTGTCGGCGAGCTGTGTTGCGGTGCGTGTGAATGGTGGTGCAAAAGTGCTGGCGTTGGGGCTGCGACTGCGACGGCGGCGAGCCGCGGGCGCGCCATTGATAGTGATGTTGTGAACAGCGGCTGTGTACGGTAGTGGTGTTGTTGTAGCACGACGTGCATCCGGGCCGGCGCGGAAAGCGCAGTTGCGGGCGGTTGCCCTTCGGTGCCAGCCATGTCGCGTGAGCGGCGGGTTGCTCTGGTGTCGACACGTGGTGCTCTGGGTTGTTGTGTGGTGCCCTTTGGCCGGTGGGGGTGGTTCGCGTGTGTCTGGTTCGCGCTCGGTGTCTGGTCGTGGTCGTGCTGCTCCCCCGTCTGTCGGCGGTTTCCGACGTCGTCTGTACGTTTTTGTTCGTTTGCGGCGTGCCTGCCGACGTCGTCCCGTCGCGACCTTTCAACCGAAAGTGTGGCGCCCGAAGGTGAACGAACGTAACCCTGACCTCGGCGCTTTACGCTGAGCCGAGCGAACCGAACCGAACCGAACCTAACCTGTGGTGTGGCGAGGTGAGCTCAGCCTGTGAGCCCCTAACGTCTACGTAAGGTAAGCTGTCCGGCTCACGCCTCACGTTTGAACGCTTTTTTAACCTACGTTTGACGCTTCTTAACCTAGCACTGACCCCTTAACCTAACCTAACGTGTAACCTAACCTAACCTAACCTAACCTCTGACGCCTGACGTGTTTGAATGCTTAACCTAAGTTTGACGCTTAACCTAACCCAAGTCCCCTTAACCTAACCCACGTCCACCTAACCTAACCTAACGTAGACGTGTAAACGTAATGTGTAACGCGTAACGTGTAAGGTCGGCTGTCGTGTGTGCTTGACGGCAGATTGGGTTGGTCTGTAGATTCGGATTGCGGTTTGCCTCGGTCGAGGGGTTGTGGGTCGGAAGCGGCGAGGGGCGGCGGCGCCTGTTGCGCAGGCGGCGTCCGTTTGCGGCGGGCAATTGTTGAGAAACGGCTGTGAATGTTGGCGGGCGAGAGGAGGAGGACGGCGCGCGATGTGGCCCGACGGCTGCGGGCCGATCGGGAAACGGCGGGAGGGCGACGGAAGGCGATGGGGCGGCGGAGGCGCGTTTGCACGGCCGTCATCGCCGCACGCCTCGGCTTGTGTGGCTGTGGCGCCGGCCGCGCTGGCCGGGCTGCCGCGGCGACGGTGTGGGAGTTTTGCCGAAGGTTTGGCCATTGTGGCGGGTCGTCGGCTGGGGCTGTGGGGGCGGCATTTGGGCGGGGGCGGCGATTCTCGGCGGGCCGACCCAGGCTGTAGCGCGCGGTAGCTGCAGTTTGGCCGTGGTTTGCGGCGCTGCCGTGGCGACTGGTTGGCGACTGTGGTGTGGCTGTGTGTAGCCCCATCCTCGGTGGTTTGAAAGGCGCGGGCGGTTGTGGCGCAGGTTTGGGGCTGCTCCGCACAGGCTGTCGGACGTTGGGCGGTAGCAAGCGCGGGAGGCGCGGCGCGGCGGCGCGCAGAGTGGCGGCCGCTCTCTCGGCCGTCCGCGCCCGCCCGCGACACTGGCTGGGCCTTGTGATTCTCTGCTCTGCTGCTGTGCTGTGCTTGCGTGCCTGCCGTCCCGCTCGCTCTCGCTGTGTGTTACGCGCGTCGTCGAAATGGCAGATCAGGCGGCTACGAACGAGACTGCTGCGGCACCCGCCGCCACCGGCACTACGAAGAAGGCCAAGTCTGCGTCGTCTGCGAAGAAGCCGCGCGCCAAGCCTGCGCACCCGCGCACCTCTGAGATGGTGACGGCCGCCATCAAGAGTCTGAAGGAGCGCGGCGGGTCGTCGCTGCAGGCGATCAAGAAGTACATAGCCGCGCACTACAAGCTGGACGCGGAGAAGCTGGCGCCGTTTATCAAGAAGTACCTCAAGTCGGCCGTCGTGGCGGGCGAGCTGGTGCAGACGAAGGGGAAGGGCGCGTCCGGCTCGTTCAAGCTTGCCGGCGCCGGCGGCGGGGGGGCGGCCGAGGGCGGCAAGGCTCGTGCTGGCGGTGCCAAGAAGAAGCGCGCCGCTCCGGCCAGCAAGGAGAAGAAGGGCGCCCGTGCGGCCGGCGCAAAGAAGGCTGGTGGCGTGAAGGCGGCGACCGGTCGGAAGGCGGGCGCCGCCAAGAAGGCGTCTGCGGCGTCGGCCGCTCCCGCGGGTGCGAAGAAGGCGGCTGCGGCCAAGCCGGCCAAGGCCAAGTCGCCGTCGAAGGCGAAGAAGGCCGCCAAGGTTCCGACGAAGAAGCCGAAGGCGCCGCGCCCGAAGAAGGCGACGACGCCGTCTAAGGCGAAGGCTTCGCCCAAGAAGAAGAAGTAGAGTAGAGTAGAGGAGAAAGAGATGGGAAAGGAAGGGTTTGGCGCTTGACTCCGTCGTCCCCACCCCCCGTCGTCGTCTAGTGGCGCGCAAGAGACGCGCGGCCCAAAACGGCCCTTCTCAGGGCCATCAAAGCACGTCGGGGAAGGTTTTGATTGTCGTGTTGCGTTTGGTGTGGGTGTCTGTCTGTATGCCCGTGGGGATGCTGTTTGCGTGCCGTGGTGGTTGGATTGCGGGGGTCGGTGGCGGGTGTGGGCGGCGGTAGCGGTAAGCGGTGTTGTTGTTGTCGTGGTTGATTGTCGCCGTGTTTGTGGCGGCGGCCGACGGTTGGTTTTCTGTCACGTTGTTTTGTTTGAATACGTTGGATGGCTTGCCTGCGTTCGTTCTTCTCGGATGTCTGTCTTGTCGAGTCGTGTCTGGTCTTTGTTTTGTTCCTTTGTGTGTGTTATGTTTTGCAACGGGGGGCACGTTGAGATGTGGAAGGAGTCGGCGGGGATTTCGGCGGCGTGTAGAGCGAGCGAGCGCGCCTGCCTGGCCGTTGGCCGTCGGAGTGGAGTGCGGGTTTTTTTTTTGTTTTCGAAACGAAAGCGGCGGGCGGCCGGCCAGCCAGCCAGCCGTGCGGTGTGACGTCGGCCGTTGGGTATTGTGCGCTTGGAGCGCCGGGGAGGGATGATGTGTGATTGTTGCGCGCTGCTAGCAGGCAGGCAGAGTGAGCGGGTGTGGCGGACGGACGGGAAGTGGTGGTTTTTGTTTTTGGGTTGCGGGGCGAGAGGCAGGCGACCGACAAAGTTTGCTCGCGACGGAGAGATGTTAGTGGCCCTGAAAAGGGCCGTTTTTGTTTGTGCGGTGCGGTGCCGCGGCGCGGTTTAGGCGCGCTCGCCGCGGATGCGGCGCGCGAGCTGGATGTCCTTGGGCATGATGGTGACGCGCTTGGCGTGGATTGCGCACAGGTTGGTGTCTTCGAAGAGGCCGACGAGGTAGGCCTCGCTGGCCTCCTGCAGGGCCATGACTGCGGAGCTCTGGAAGCGCAGGTCGGTCTTGAAGTCCTGGGCGATCTCGCGCACTAGGCGCTGGAATGGCAGCTTGCGGATGAGCAGCTCTGTGCTCTTCTGGTAGCGCCTGATTTCTCGCAGGGCGACGGTGCCCGGCCTGTAGCGGTGGGGCTTCTTGACGCCTCCGGTGGCGGGCGCGCTCTTCCTCGCCGCCTTGGTGGCGAGCTGTTTGCGCGGCGCCTTTCCGCCGGTGGACTTGCGGGCCGTTTGCTTTGTGCGGGCCATGGCGGTAGCGGTAGCGGTAGCGGAGCGGCGTGCGTGGAGGTTAGGTGCGGCGCGGCGTCCGGTGCTGCCTTGACAACGGGCCCGCGCGCCTTTTTTTTTTTTTTTTTTTTTTTTTTTTTTTTTTTTTTTTTTTTTTTTTTGGCACATTTCATTCCCTCCCTGAAGGAGAGGGCGGGCCTTTTTAGAGCTTGCTGTTGCTCTTTTTCGGCCGATGGTGTTCGATACAATTTTTTGCTTTTTAGAGTGTCAATTGCTTGCAATTGTGCCAAACATTGTTATTCCGGTAAGATATAGAGTTTACATTTTTATTTTTGAACAATATTGGGTTTAAATTATTTTGACATTCAAGAGACATTTATGCAGTTATCATGTAAGACATATAGTAGGAACTTAGAAATAAAATTAGAACATAATGAGAACAATTAATTTTGGGAAAAACATATAAATTTAAGGAGAACATATAATTTTAGAAGATCATATAAAAGCATATAATTTTTAAATAAATAATTCTGTGTAGGCATATATTTGAGGTGGCGATATGTGAATAAGAGGGAAGTGTATCTGCTCAGATTTTCGTGTTATTGCTTATTTGTGTATGTGGTCGTTGCGTGCGTTGTGTGTGATTGTGTGTGTGTGTGTGTGTGTGTGTGTGTAGGGCCGTTGCCTACCTCCTGGCGTCGAGATGGGGGGGAGTGTGGGTGCCGCTTACGAGTGGGGTCATGGTGGGAGCAAGGTCGGGGAAATGGGCGGTCGTGTTTTGTGCCACTGTACGCGCTGGATGGATGTATTTGTATTTAGGGCGCCTCCTTTCCCGGATTTCAGAGGTCAATAAGTCTTCCATATCTGGTCGTTTCGTCAGTATGTGTCTGCCGTATTTGGCGCGTAGTTTCGTTAGTCGAGTTTGTAGTGGTTCTATGTTTGTGATGTCATATACGTCGTTGCTCGGGGTCTGGGGGGGGAGTTTGGTGATGCTGCGAGGTAGTCTTCTTTCAGTTCTGTAGAGTCTGTCCGCCTGGCTCTTCGCCAGACCAGCCAGGGGTGCAGCTGCATACTCCATGACCGGCCTGACGAAGGTCTTGTATGTATGCAGGGCCGTCTCCAGGCGGCAGCCATGGAGGCGACCCTGCACCTGTCGTATGAGTCCTTGTCTTTTTCTTGTTCTGTTGAGGAGGTAGTTGATGTGCGTCTGCCAGTTTAGATGCTTGTCTAGGAACACGCCTAAGTATTTCGCGGAGTTAGTAAGCGTCAGTGGCGTGTTCCATAGTGTTAGTTGTAAGTCGCCAGTGTTTTGATTTCTGTTCTTGGTTCGGTGTCTGTGTTGGAAGAATATGGTCTGTGTTTTGGTCGGGTTGGGTCGGATTCGCCACTGCTTCATCCAGGTCTGAAGTTTTTGTAGGTAGTCCGTCGTTTTCCGTTGTATGGTCCTGGTGTTTGGGGCAGTGCACCAATATGCAGTGTCGTCTGCATATAGTGCGACTGTCTCGTCTGTTGTCGTTGTAGTGGGGATGTCTGCTGTGTACAGCGCGTACAGGGTCGGTGACAGGATGCCTCCTTGCGGGACACCTGCCTGTGGCGTGAACGGATCGGAATGTTGATCCCCAACATGAATTCTGCATACTCTGTTGCTAAGATAGGCTTGTAAGATTTTTATGAATTTGATGGGGATTCCTAGTCGGCTTAGTTTGAGGAGAAGTCCTTGATGCCACAACTTGTCGAATGCACGCTCGATGTCTAGGAATACCGCGAGCGTGCATCGTCCGTCGTTGAATCCCTTAGTAATGCTGTTAGTAAGTTTAAAGAGGGGGTCATTCGTCGAGTGGTTGGGTCTGAAGCCTGCCTGGATTGTCGGGGGTAGTCCTTTGTCTTCTGTGAATTTTCTAAGTCTGTTCGCTAATATGCGTTCGTAGGTTTTCCCTATAACGTCGAGCAGAGAGATTGGTCTGTATGAGCGGGGGTCAGTCTTCGGTTTGTCAGGCTTGAGGATCATAATTGTCTTACTCGTCTTCCAGTTGGTCGGTAACGTTTCATAGGTGAGGCAATAATTGAAGATTATGGAGAGAATGGGGATGAGGATGTGGGGGGGGGCTTTCTGTAGGTGCAGTCGTCGGATTTCGTTTTGTCCAGGAGCGGAGTTACGTCCTGTGTGGATGGCTTCGGCTATTTCAGTGTTGGTTATTTCCTTGGTCAGGTTGTGTTCGTTCTCTGTGTCCACTGTTGCTGTGGTGAGTATTCGATTTAGTTGTAGTTCCACTGTACGTCTGTGTACTTCGTCAAAGAGATTGTCATTGGGGAAGGAGTATACCTCCTGCAGTACCTGTTTGAATATGGTGGCCTGTTCACGTTTGTCTGTTGTCGGTTCGTTGTTTGTTATTAAGGTGAGTTCAGTAGTTCTTCGTTGCCCCGTTAGTGTCCTGAATTTTTTTCCAGAATTTGCCTCCACTCCTGTAGTCTAGTTGTTTGCAGGTGTCGTCCCACTGTGTTTGTCTATGTGTGGATATTATGTTCCTGACTCTGTTGTTTAGTCTGTTCCAAAGTCGTCTTAGATCTGGGTTGTTCGTACGTCTTATCTCTCTGTGTAGTCGTTTCTTTTGTTGTATTAGCTGTAGGGCCTCTCGGGGGATGGATGGTCTCCAGTTATTTATGATTTTCGTCGGTATTGCTTCGTCGGTGGCTTGTTTAATTGCGTCTTCAAGGCGTCTGGTAACTAACAGTAGGTCGTTGTCGTCAGTGATGCTCACTGGGAAGTTTAATTGGTCTGTGATGACTTCGCAATATCGTTCCCAATTAGCATTTGCATAGTTGCGGATGGTACGTCTAGTGGGAGGGGGGTCTGGAGGGTTGAGTGCCTCTGTGGAGAAGGTGAGTGGTAGGTGGTCGCTCGTTATCGGATTGCCGATCTTTGGGGAGGTGATGGTGTCCGTCAGTGTGGGGCTAAACAGTATGTGGTCGGGGGCAGACTGTCCGTTGTGCCCTATAAAGGTGTAGTCATAGATGGGAAGGCGGTCTATTGGTTGCGTGGCTAGGATGTCGAAGAGTGTGCGTCCGTTTTGGTTATCTGTCCAGTCTCCGAGTTGGGGGTGTCTGGCGTTTAGGTCGGATAGGAGAATGAATTTGTCTAAGGTTTGCAGGTGTTGTAGGAATTGGAGTGGGAGGGGACTGTCGGGGGGGTTGTATAGGCATGCCACTGTGATTGAACGTCTGTTAGTTCCCCTGATTTTAACCACTATCGCCTCTAGGTTTTGTAGCGCTGGGGGGAGTGGGATTTCGGTGGCGGGTATTGAGTTTAGGACGTACAGAGCTACGCCTCCCCTTCCGTCAGCCCTATCTTTACGGAAGCAGTTGAATTTGGGTATATTGCAATCCTTTCCCTCTTTCAGCCAGGTTTCAGCCACGCCCGCTACATGTATGTGGTCATTTATAAGTGTATGCATCAGCATAGTTCTTCTGTTTACTACCCCCCTCGCATTTACGAAGAGGAAGTTTGTGTGAGAGAGTGTGGCAGTGTTATCCATGTCTTTGTGTCTTTGTCTTGGAAGAGGTGTTGTTCTGTTTTAACTTCTGGTAGGTGGGCGGGGTGTGTGGTGAGTGCAGTCTGGGGTCCTATTTTGAGTATTTTCTGGTGGTCCGTTTAGTGTGTCGTCGTGTGTGCTGAGCAGTCTTGTTTGTGGGTGCCACTGGTCTTTAACGGTGATGTGCAGCCTGCATCCCGTCTGGGTGGCTTTTATTGTTTTTTCCAGGGCTTGAAAAGCGACCTGGTTAATTGTTCTAACGATCTCCTCCTTCCTGTCCTGAAACAGGTTAATCAGGGTACCAGCTAGGACCCTCAGGAAGTCTGCTTTCAGCACCATCTCCTGCTGGATGTCCTCCACTGCGATCTGCGCTGGCTCGTCGATTAATTTGATGGGGGCTTGAAGCTCTGGCTTCGGAGCCTCCTTGGGGCGCAGAGGGCAGCGGTAGGAGAGTGCAGAATGGGGGCCTTCGCAGTTGGCGCATTTTTCAGCGCCAAGGCTGTTACATTGGGAGAGGGAGTGGTCTCCGCTGCACTGGGGGCACTTTGGCTTACCTATACAGTTTTTGGTTTGATGTTCAAACGATAGGCATAGACCACACTGGGCTGGTTGAGGTGGGGGGAAATTTGAGGGTTCTGTTTCTTTCCTCGAATAGTCTATTACAACTCCTTGGGTTAGGATTCTGTCGAGGGTCTCTTGGTCCCTCGTTATGACCCGGATCATCTTGGTGGGGGCGTTCCTTGCGCGAGATTTGATACGCCAAGCCCTCTCAATGGTGAGGCCTTGATCTTGCAGTTGCTTCTGTACTTCTTGGTCCTCAACATCGAGGGGAACCTTTTTGATGACCGCCGATAGGGAGGGCCTGCCTTGTTCCCGCCTGAGCTGTCTGTCCCTTGGCTCACGAGGACAGAGTTGCCTCACTACTATTTTGGGATGTAGATTGAGCCTAAACAACTTTTGTAGCTGGGTCTCTTCTCCAGGTTTGGCAATTTTGATGAGGGCGATGCCATCTCTCCTGACCTTTAGATCCTTGATGGCATCCCTCATTTCCTGTCTGAAGAATTTGTTGATAAAGAGAGTTAGCTTCCTCTCTGTTGCTGACTCGTCCGGAAGAAACTGTATTTCATAGGTGGCAGCTCTTAGGTCCTCCAGTTGGAGTCGCCTGTCCCTGTTCTCGGACGATGGGCCTGGTTGCGTGGACCTGGTAGCTGAGGAGGGTGTAGGTGGTTTCTGTAGGTCGGGTGGAGAGGGCAGTCTCGCCTTGTCCGAGTACATGGTCGTTGCTGTTAGGTCTGGTCTCTGTGCAGTCGCTTGTTGGGGGTCCGACTCAGGAGCGCTTAGTTGGCACCGTTATTCGTTTCCACGCCCTGAGTCAGCCTATTCTGTCATACGCGGGTTACTGGGCAGTGCCACAGGCCCTGGTATGCGTATACCCTGCACTTAGGGGGGAGACAGTCTGACTGCCAGCGACACTGTGTTGTAAGCACGGCACTTTTGCTTTTTTCACCACCTTTGGAGTGGCAGGTGAGGGTGACACGACAAGATTGCGTGGGTGGCACGGCGATATTGCGTAGCCTCCCGTTGGGTTATGCGGGAGTCGCGTTGGTGTTCGGCGGACTCGGGCGAAGGCGTCGTCGTCCTCAGCACGTCCGCTCGCTGCGCCGTCCTCGCGCCGACTGATTCTCTCTGTGGCGCCCGCTGCAGCTCCGGCACACCGGCAGGCGGGAAGGGCGGTGGAGGGGGACTGGTGCGAGGGTGGGGAGCGCTCCGCTCTCTTGGCGGCTGCTCGCTCGCTGTCCGTTGTCCGCTGTACCCCAGTCGACCGCTCCCGACGGCTCCCGATTCTCGTGTGGGGGTGCCCGCGCGCCTCCGTGCTGCGCTTATATGCCCTCGGTTGCGCGTGGTGGGGGGAGGGCGGGCCAGAGTCTATATAGGGGGGCGGCGGGCGCGCTGGGCGCAGACCGTAGCCGACTCGCCAGCCGCTGCAGCTGCTGTTTGTGCACGTTTTGCTTTGCCCGAGGAAGGAAGGATGACAGGCCGCGGCAAGGGAGGAAAGGGGCTCGGCAAGGGTGGCGCCAAGCGGCACCGCAAGGTGTTGCGCGACAACATCCAGGGCATCACGAAGCCCGCCATCCGCCGCCTGGCTCGCAGGGGCGGCGTGAAGCGCATCTCTGGTCTGATCTACGAGGAGACCCGCGGGGTGCTGAAGGTGTTCCTGGAGAACGTGATCCGCGACGCGGTGACGTACACTGAGCACGCCAAGCGCAAGACTGTGACGGCCATGGACGTGGTGTACGCCCTGAAGAGGCAGGGGCGCACCCTGTACGGTTTCGGCGGTTAGGCTGCGTCGCAGCGGGCGCTGGCCTTCCCGCGGCCGTGCTTGTGGGTGGGAGAGACTAGAAAACGGCCCTTTTCAGGGCCACCACACTGTTCGGAAGTTGAAAAGTGCGAAAGAGTCTGTGTTGTTGCTGCGTGTGTTTGTTTGTTTCTTTCTTTCTTTCCGTTTGAGCGACGTGATGTGACTGGGAGGGGAGAAGGAAAGGAAACGTGTCATGTGGCTGGCTGTGTGTGGAGCTGCTTCGTTTGTGTGTCTTTGTATCGATCGCGACGGAGATGGCGGGCTGTGTGTTGTTGTGCGAGAGGCGGTGATTATTTGCTTGCGTGGTTTGGCTCTGTGTGTTTGTTTGCGGCGGCGTTGGGGTTTCCGAGGCAAGGCGTGTGGGCATAGGCGGCCGGATCAGCTGTTTCGTTCGTGTCGACGGCCGTTGCGCGCGGGAGTGGAGGGCGGTGTGTCGACACGCCTCCCTTTAACAATGGTCATTATTGCTGCCGTTGTCGGTTTGGAAGGCGACTGCGACCGTGCAAAATGTGTGTGTGTGTGTTGGGCCACACGGGCTGTGTGGACGACAAGATGGCGGACGTGCGCCGGCGGCGGCTGTGCTGTGACAGTGCAAAGTTGAAACAAAACAAGGTGCGGCGAGGACGACTGAAATTTTGCTTTGGACGTAGGTTTGTGTGGTGGCCCTGAAAAGGGCCGATTGTTGTGGGCCGAGCCGGCAAAGCGCGTTGCGTGCAGGGGAGCACGCGGCGCTGCGATTGCCTGGCCTCCTTTAGGCCTTCTTCTCGGTCTTCTTTGGCAGCAGGACGGCCTGGATGTTGGGCAGGACACCACCCTGTGCGATGGTGACGCCCGACAGGAGCTTGTTGAGCTCCTCGTCGTTGCGGATGGCAAGCTGCAGGTGGCGCGGGATGATGCGCGTCTTCTTGTTGTCGCGGGCCGCGTTTCCGGCCAGCTCGAGCACCTCAGCCGCGAGGTACTCCATGACGGCGGCGAGGTAGACGGGCGCCCCGGCGCCGACGCGCTCTGCGTAGTTTCCCTTGCGCAGGAGGCGGTGGATTCTGCCGACCGGGAACTGGAGCCCGGCCCTGCTTGAGCGGGACTTTGACTTGCCCTTGACTTTGCCTCCCTTTCCGCGTCCGGACATGGCGATGGGCTAGCGACGGTGCACACGAAACGGAAACGAAAACGACCGGTGCGAGCGGCAGCGAGTCGAGCAGCGGAGTGCGTGCCGGCGCAGCCGGGGTGGGGGTGCTTTATGGGCTCGGGTGCGGCGGCCGGTTGCGCGCGCGCCCCATTGGTCGGCGGCCGCAACAGGGCGAGCTGGTAAAGGTGCGGCGGCGGCTGGCGGCGGGTGCCACTGTGTGGGGAGACGCTGACTAGAGCGGAGCGCTTGCTACTGGTGTTGCTGCTGCCGTACGTTGGTTCGAGATGCCGCCCAAGACTAGCGGGAAGGCCGCCAAGAAGGCTGGCAAGGCGCAGAAGAACATTTCGAAGGGCGACAAGAAGAAGAAGCGCAAGAGGAAGGAGAGCTATGCCATCTACATCTACAAGGTGCTGAAGCAGGTGCACCCTGACACGGGCATCTCGTCGAAGGCGATGAGCATCATGAACAGCTTCGTGAACGACATTTTCGAGCGCATTGCGGCCGAGGCTTCTCGCCTGGCGCACTACAACAAGCGCTCGACCATCACGTCCCGCGAGATCCAGACCGCTGTGCGGCTGTTGCTGCCTGGCGAGCTGGCCAAGCACGCCGTGAGCGAGGGCACGAAGGCGGTGACCAAGTACACGAGCTCCAAGTAAGGGGGTGGCTCTGGAATGGAAGGAAGGAAGGATGGAGAAGGCTCGTCCGTTGCGAGAGCGGCAAAACGGCCCTTTTCAGGGCCACCAACTTGCCTTTTGCGGGAAGGGCGGAATTGTTGTTGTTGTTGTTTGTGTGGACGGCTGTGATGTATGTGTGCATTTTGATTGTGGGTGGGGGGGGCGCGTCAAAGCGTGTTGCGCGGGGTACGGCCACGAGGTTGGTCGCCGTGGCGTGGAATGGTGGCACGCCTCGTTGGCGTGGTTTTTGACCCGTTGGTGTGTGTGTGTGTGTTACCCGTCTGCGAGGGGGGACAGTGCGATCGGCGACTTTTGTGTCACCGTAACGACGGCCGTTTGCGGGTTTGTTTTGTTTGCACATCATACATGGCGAGGGTGAAATGTGAAATGTTTTTGTTTGGTTTTTTTTTTTTTTTTTGCCGCCCACTATTCCCTTTGCTGTACGCCGAGTTTGACAATGGTGCGACGTAACTGCAGCGTGGAGGTGTGTGAGTGACGTTGAAATGAACGTGCCATTAAGACGCATTGTTGTTGTATTGTACTGTACGTGTACGGCGACACGCACGATGATGTACCATTCGACTCTGATGTTTGATAGCCGTGTCTGACTGATTGCGTACGACGCACGCACACCGATGTCGTCATTCAAGATGCACGCGTGTCCAGTGCAGTATACAGTAAGCGCGACGACGGCGGCGGCGGTCGTTTGTTTGGCGAATGTCTGTACACGTGTTTGTCTGTGTCCATCCGGTATGTATTTGTTTGTTTTGAAAGTGTTTTGTGTGTCGGTGACGTGGTCCGATCCGTCGCCCCCTGAGTAACTGTCGATCGGCGCGATAGACCGGCGTCACGCAACTGAACCGAAGTCGTGGGCACACCCGTCATACTGTTGTACACCGTCGCGCTGAGAACGGTAACGAAAGGTTGACTTTGATCGGTCGAATGTCCGGGCAGAACGTGAGGAATGAGGCAAGAGTGCAAGGAGGGGGGGAAGGGAAAAAGGGGAGAAACGCATTCGTAGAGCAACGGAACGTTCCCGTGTCGGAGGCGTATTGGAGCCGCACTGAAATGCGTTTAACGGCGGCGCGGCTGCAAGTGTCTGCCGTGGTGAACGTTACCTTTGACGGCTGCATTGGGCTTTGCCTTTGCTTTTGCTTTCGCTTTCGCGTTCGCTTTCGCTTTCCCGGATGTACGTAACGTTTGTTGATATGGTTCTGAGGAAGAGTGTATGACAGTGCCGTGCCGTCCATGTTCGTGTGCCCTCCCATTGTGTGTATGCTATTGTCTGTGTACTTGAATGATGTATGTAGGTGTTAGTGGACATGTTTTACCAGTGGGGGGAAATGGATCGTCGATAGTTGCCGTCACTCTGTCACGGTCGAGATGACGCACCCTCCGTACAGAAAGGTGTCGAGAAAGTGAGTGTGTGTGTGTGTGTGTGTGTGTGTGTGTGTGTGTGTGCGTGCGTGCGTGCGTGCGTGCGTGCGTCCGTGAATTGGCAGTGTTTGGAGGTGGGCGTGCCCTGCATGTGGCCCGGAAGGCTGTTCGTTAGGCGGTAGTGTTGTGTGGACAGGGGAGGGGCATGCGTAACGCTGCTGGCATGGCATTTCGGGAGATGGGAGGGGGCAAACGAGGAAACGAGGAGCGGCGGCCAAAGACGGGACGGGGAGGGGCGCGGTGTGGGTGGCTTGCGCCTGTGCTCGGCGTTGTGGTTTGTGCAAAAGAGGAGGAGAAAAACAATGTGAGTTGCCAGGGAGGGGAGCGGTGTTGTGTTGTGGTTGTCGTGGTGTAGCCGCAGACGCGGCTGTCAGTGAACGTGGCGAGACGGACGGATGCGCGGAGGGGCGGGGGCGGCGCATTTCGCCGGTGCCGTGCCGTGCCATGCCTGAAAGCCGCGTGGTCGCTGTGTTGTTGGTGGCGTGGGGGCGAGGAGAGTACCGTACGGGTGTGCTTGTGCGCCGGAAATGGCACACTGCGCCCGCCCGTCTTGGAGGCTGATGGCTGTGGTGTGGAAATGGGGCGCGGTGATGTTGAAGCAGTTGAAGAACAGAAAAGAAACCAAGAAAACGGAAGGCGTGATGCGGCGGTGGTGGTGAGAGCGGGAAAAACAAAACAAAAAAAAAACAACAAAAAAAAAAAAAAGAAGGAAAAACAAAAAGTCTATCAATATTAAAATGTAAATGGAAATGGAAATGGACCCAGGTATAACCTCCCTGCACAAATAGCAGAGAGTCCGATGATAATAAAAATGTGCCAGAATGTTAACGTCCCTACAAAACAAACCCAACGATAATATTAATGAAAGAGTGAACCGTATGTAACATTGCAACAGACATAATGAAACCTGATAAATTGTATAAGGGCAGCAGCGTTGACCTTTGGCCCTGTATTCAGAATAAAAAGAGCCAAAGATCGTTACCCCAATGAAAAAGACACTGAAACACGTATGTAACATAGTAGCGATGGCGAGACATTGTAGCATCTGTGACCAGAGAGTTTGCGCTGGACTGCGCGAGTGTTGCGAGCGGTTCTCAGTCAGTCAGTCAGTCAGTAGTCGTTGCGAGTCCGTAGCTCTGTGTAGTTGAGGGCTGTACTCTGTCAGTAGTCGTCGCGTGCAGTACGCTAATAGTCGTCATGCAGAGCGGTCGGTCAGTAGTAGCAGCCGAGTGCGGTTGTGTGATGTAGGCGGTCGGCAACACTGGTCAAGATGGTGAATAAGGTATACTGTTAATTAATATAATCATTAGATAATGAAAAATTGTATTTATTGTAATTATTCTCCAACAAGTTCCCCAGTAATAATTTTTATTTCAAAAGCATTTTTCAAACATTTAATTGTTTATTGAACTAAAGAGTTCGTTGCACTTCACATTTCATTCCACTTCTTTGAAGAAAAATGTCACTAAAATCACAAAAAAAGAGAATATTATTATTTGCAATGCAGTTCCTCCAAGCGCTGCGCAACAACCAGAGCAGAAATGTGACATCCATTTATTCGGAGGTAAGACATTAATTCTGATTGTTTTGCACAGGGCCAAAGACCGATATTTCGGTTTAATTGAAGTTTCTTGTCACTGAACGGACGTTTTTAAATGTTGTGTGAAGACTTTATATTTGAGTCAGATTGCGAATTTCACATTTTTGTTGCCATTTTCAATACCTCTCATTGTGGGCGAGGTTACAATTAGCGCAATGTCCATTAGCATCCGTAAATAACATTGTCCATTATTTTAAATGTTGCTGGGAGGTTACAACACACACACAAAAAAAAAAAAAAAAAAACAAAAAAAAAACAAAAAATTGCATTTATATCCGCTCCTCAATTGTAGATACCCCTTACACAGCTGTGTGCAATGAATGAGTGCTGGCTGGTAATTAATTGCACTCCTTGGAGGGAAATGCCATAGGAAGTAGTCTTTAAAAAGTGAATGTTTTTCGTTAAGAGACAAAAGTTACTTTAGAAAAAAAGTAATAGTGGGGCTTTTGTTGTTGAACAAAATAAGTACAATGAACATACGTTATCAGATTTGCGCAATGCAGCGTCACACCACCTTTTGATTATAACACAATAGACTATACATCGTCCCGAACCGTGACCAGAGTCGCGAGACGAGCAGAGCACGCCGCCGACGCCCGCTCAGTACAACCGTCCACCCGCTACTACTGTCGACCGACTACTACCTCTCCCGACTCGCGCTACAATATATATATATAACAACTGTTCCTGGCGACCCGGTGCGTGCCACTACTGTCGTCTGGCGCGGTCCAAGCGCCGACTAGCAGCGATAAAGAACTCTCTGGTCAGACAGAGATGCTGTCATGCCTCGCCATCGCTCTGGTAATGAATACATACGTGTTGCAGCGTGCGTACCACCGGAACACGCAGTGGCGGAGCCAAAGACTGTGTTGTCGAGGTCGAGTGCGAGCGGGAAGAGAGGCAGCGTCGGCACGGAGATGCAAGCGAGCGCGAGACGCACGGGGGCTGCGGCGTGGCGCGTTTGCGGTCGGCGCCTTTGGTGGCAACGGCCGGGACAAGCAGCGGTGTATGGTGTGGTGCGGGGCGGACAGGGGCGGAGGCGGCGCGACGACGGCATGGGGGCGAAAACGGGACGGGGGACGGCGGATGTTGAGAGGCGTCACGCGCGGACAGGACACAGACACAGAGACACACAGATTGGAAAGGGAGGGTGCGCGGTAGTAGTTGGGAATGTGCGTACCGTGCGGGATGGGAGTGGGCGAGGAACACGGTCGTGGCCCCTGTTTTGGGTGCGTGTGATGACGTCGGTGTGTTGTGGGAAGGGAAGGTGCTGTGGCGGCGGCGCGTAATGGGCGTAGGCCGAAAAGAGAAAGGAACGTGGGCAGTGTGTTGGCAAGCGTCGGTTCGACTGCGACGTTGATGGGCAGGGCAGGGCAGGGCAGGGCAGGGCAGGGCAAGGTTAATGGTGGTAGGAGTAGGCGTGTGGGCGCAAAAAATCTGCCGCTGCAGGCGGTGCCGTAACCGCCATGGCGGGAAGGAGAGAGGGCCAAAGAAAGAAAGAAGAAAACAAAAAAAAAAAAAAAAAAAGGAGGGGGGGGCGAAAGTGGAGAGGCGGTGGTGTGAGAAGGGCGGGGGCGGAAGGAAGGCAGGAAGGACAAGAGGCGAGGCGACGGCTTGCTTTGTGTATCGGTCGGTCTCTGGCTATGCTTCGTTTTCTGCAGCAGGGTCGGTGCGCGGCGTGGCTCGCGGCAGTGGGAACGCCTGGTGGCTGGACGGCCAGCAATGCGGTTGGATGGGCGGCCACAGCACCGCACCTGTGCCCGAGGAGGAGACGCTGGCGGCGGGCCCTGAGGTGAGGCCGGCTCGGCTGGGGCTGTGGATGTGTAGGTGTGCGCCGCTGCTGCAACAACGAGTAAAACGCGAGAAGAAGGGATGGCGGTAGAGAGAGAGAGAAAAAAAAAAAAGGTCGTGTTGTGTTGATGCGCAGGCAGACGCGTACAGAGGGACGAGCCCGGTCTGCAGCAGGGTGTGGCCGTGCCGAGTGCAGAGCAGCGGCGGCTCGGTTCGGTTCGGCCCGGCCCGGCGGGCCGCGCTGTTGTCGCGGACGTGAGCGCCCCCTGGCGGGTGGCCGGAGGCGGCGCGGCGTGTTGGACGTGTGGCTGGTGGCAGTGCACAATTTGCGAGTGGCTGGCGGTGTGGTGTGGCGGTTGGCGCGTCGGGCGGCGGAGAGGTATGTGTTGCGGGCGCCCTTTGCTGCGCTGCGTCGTTGCGTGTGCCGTACAGGGCGGGCGCTTGTCGACTGTGTGGCGAATTGGCGTGAAACGGCTGCCGAGAGGTGTGTGGTAGCGAGCCGGTCGGTGGTGTCAGTGCGAAGGGGAATGTGCGTGCGTGTTTGGCGGTTTCGGTGTGCTTTTTGCGGCGTGAGAGTGGGAATTAGTGGGGCCGGCTGTTGTGTTGGTTCCTTGTGTCTTGTGTCGCGTAGCTTGATGGCAACGTGGAAGGACGCCGGTTTCGTTTTCGTTTCGAGCCTTGCGTGGCGTGTGGTTGTCGACGTTGACTGGTTGGCGTGTGCCGATGCACGTGCATGTGTGGGTCGCGAGTGCGTTTTTGGCTGGCTGTGTGTGTGTGTGTGTGTGTGTGTGTTTTGGGGGGGAAGGGGGAGGCGGTGGTGAAAGTGCAGTCGTCGGGTGGGGCTGGGGCTGTGCGTCGTGGCGGAAAGGTGGTAGGTTGCGGGAAGCGAGCCCGTCGTTGACGGTGTCGCGTGAGTTGTGAATCGAGTGGGGCGCGGGGCGCGGGACAGGAGCAGCGTGCCGCTGCGTCGTGGTCGTCAGCAGAGGCTGTGCGTGTGCTTGTCCTTTTTGTGGGCGGTTCGTGCGAGGCGTTTTTGTTTTGTGTTGCCCTAGTTATTAGTTTATTTTGTTTGTGTTTGTTATTTTGAGACGACGACTGGTTGGTGGCGTGCGCGCGAAGTGGCGGTGTGCGCTTCCCGTGTCGTTTGTGTTGTTTTGTTTTTTTGTTTTTGTGTGTTTTTTTTTTTGCACTGGGCCCCGGTGGGTGGGTGCGTGTGTGTCGATTGCCGGCTGGCGAAAGGTGCGCCATCGGCGGGGTGGGTCGCCGGCACAAGTAGAGGCGGCGGCGTTGTTGCTGTTGTTGTTGTGTGGTGTTTGTTTTGTTCGGCTGTGTCGGCGAGCTGTGTTGCGGTGCGTGTGAATGGTGGTGCAAAAGTGCTGGCGTT
This sequence comes from Schistocerca serialis cubense, assembly GCF_023864345.2. Lineage (NCBI taxonomy): Eukaryota > Metazoa > Arthropoda > Insecta > Orthoptera > Acrididae > Schistocerca > Schistocerca serialis. The sequence continues at coordinate 137,429 of NW_026048287.1, read as the reverse complement.
GGGGCTGCGACTGCGACGGCGGCGAGCCGCGGGCGCGCCATTGATAGTGATGTTGTGAACAGCGGCTGTGTACGGTAGTGGTGTTGTTGTAGCACGACGTGCATCCGGGCCGGCGCGGAAAGCGCAGTTGCGGGCGGTTGCCCTTCGGTGCCAGCCATGTCGCGTGAGCGGCGGGTTGCTCTGGTGTCGACACGTGGTGCTCTGGGTTGTTGTGTGGTGCCCTTTGGCCGGTGGGGGTGGTTCGCGTGTGTCTGGTTCGCGCTCGGTGTCTGGTCGTGGTCGTGCTGCTCCCCCGTCTGTCGGCGGTTTCCGACGTCGTCTGTACGTTTTTGTTCGTTTGCGGCGTGCCTGCCGACGTCGTCCCGTCGCGACCTTTCAACCGAAAGTGTGGCGCCCGAAGGTGAACGAACGTAACCCTGACCTCGGCGCTTTACGCTGAGCCGAGCGAACCGAACCGAACCGAACCTAACCTGTGGTGTGGCGAGGTGAGCTCAGCCTGTGAGCCCCTAACGTCTACGTAAGGTAAGCTGTCCGGCTCACGCCTCACGTTTGAACGCTTTTTTAACCTACGTTTGACGCTTCTTAACCTAGCACTGACCCCTTAACCTAACCTAACGTGTAACCTAACCTAACCTAACCTAACCTCTGACGCCTGACGTGTTTGAATGCTTAACCTAAGTTTGACGCTTAACCTAACCCAAGTCCCCTTAACCTAACCCACGTCCACCTAACCTAACCTAACGTAGACGTGTAAACGTAATGTGTAACGCGTAACGTGTAAGGTCGGCTGTCGTGTGTGCTTGACGGCAGATTGGGTTGGTCTGTAGATTCGGATTGCGGTTTGCCTCGGTCGAGGGGTTGTGGGTCGGAAGCGGCGAGGGGCGGCGGCGCCTGTTGCGCAGGCGGCGTCCGTTTGCGGCGGGCAATTGTTGAGAAACGGCTGTGAATGTTGGCGGGCGAGAGGAGGAGGACGGCGCGCGATGTGGCCCGACGGCTGCGGGCCGATCGGGAAACGGCGGGAGGGCGACGGAAGGCGATGGGGCGGCGGAGGCGCGTTTGCACGGCCGTCATCGCCGCACGCCTCGGCTTGTGTGGCTGTGGCGCCGGCCGCGCTGGCCGGGCTGCCGCGGCGACGGTGTGGGAGTTTTGCCGAAGGTTTGGCCATTGTGGCGGGTCGTCGGCTGGGGCTGTGGGGGCGGCATTTGGGCGGGGGCGGCGATTCTCGGCGGGCCGACCCAGGCTGTAGCGCGCGGTAGCTGCAGTTTGGCCGTGGTTTGCGGCGCTGCCGTGGCGACTGGTTGGCGACTGTGGTGTGGCTGTGTGTAGCCCCATCCTCGGTGGTTTGAAAGGCGCGGGCGGTTGTGGCGCAGGTTTGGGGCTGCTCCGCACAGGCTGTCGGACGTTGGGCGGTAGCAAGCGCGGGAGGCGCGGCGCGGCGGCGCGCAGAGTGGCGGCCGCTCTCTCGGCCGTCCGCGCCCGCCCGCGACACTGGCTGGGCCTTGTGATTCTCTGCTCTGCTGCTGTGCTGTGCTTGCGTGCCTGCCGTCCCGCTCGCTCTCGCTGTGTGTTACGCGCGTCGTCGAAATGGCAGATCAGGCGGCTACGAACGAGACTGCTGCGGCACCCGCCGCCACCGGCACTACGAAGAAGGCCAAGTCTGCGTCGTCTGCGAAGAAGCCGCGCGCCAAGCCTGCGCACCCGCGCACCTCTGAGATGGTGACGGCCGCCATCAAGAGTCTGAAGGAGCGCGGCGGGTCGTCGCTGCAGGCGATCAAGAAGTACATAGCCGCGCACTACAAGCTGGACGCGGAGAAGCTGGCGCCGTTTATCAAGAAGTACCTCAAGTCGGCCGTCGTGGCGGGCGAGCTGGTGCAGACGAAGGGGAAGGGCGCGTCCGGCTCGTTCAAGCTTGCCGGCGCCGGCGGCGGGGGGGCGGCCGAGGGCGGCAAGGCTCGTGCTGGCGGTGCCAAGAAGAAGCGCGCCGCTCCGGCCAGCAAGGAGAAGAAGGGCGCCCGTGCGGCCGGCGCAAAGAAGGCTGGTGGCGTGAAGGCGGCGACCGGTCGGAAGGCGGGCGCCGCCAAGAAGGCGTCTGCGGCGTCGGCCGCTCCCGCGGGTGCGAAGAAGGCGGCTGCGGCCAAGCCGGCCAAGGCCAAGTCGCCGTCGAAGGCGAAGAAGGCCGCCAAGGTTCCGACGAAGAAGCCGAAGGCGCCGCGCCCGAAGAAGGCGACGACGCCGTCTAAGGCGAAGGCTTCGCCCAAGAAGAAGAAGTAGAGTAGAGTAGAGGAGAAAGAGATGGGAAAGGAAGGGTTTGGCGCTTGACTCCGTCGTCCCCACCCCCCGTCGTCGTCTAGTGGCGCGCAAGAGACGCGCGGCCCAAAACGGCCCTTCTCAGGGCCATCAAAGCACGTCGGGGAAGGTTTTGATTGTCGTGTTGCGTTTGGTGTGGGTGTCTGTCTGTATGCCCGTGGGGATGCTGTTTGCGTGCCGTGGTGGTTGGATTGCGGGGGTCGGTGGCGGGTGTGGGCGGCGGTAGCGGTAAGCGGTGTTGTTGTTGTCGTGGTTGATTGTCGCCGTGTTTGTGGCGGCGGCCGACGGTTGGTTTTCTGTCACGTTGTTTTGTTTGAATACGTTGGATGGCTTGCCTGCGTTCGTTCTTCTCGGATGTCTGTCTTGTCGAGTCGTGTCTGGTCTTTGTTTTGTTCCTTTGTGTGTGTTATGTTTTGCAACGGGGGGCACGTTGAGATGTGGAAGGAGTCGGCGGGGATTTCGGCGGCGTGTAGAGCGAGCGAGCGCGCCTGCCTGGCCGTTGGCCGTCGGAGTGGAGTGCGGGTTTTTTTTTTGTTTTCGAAACGAAAGCGGCGGGCGGCCGGCCAGCCAGCCAGCCGTGCGGTGTGACGTCGGCCGTTGGGTATTGTGCGCTTGGAGCGCCGGGGAGGGATGATGTGTGATTGTTGCGCGCTGCTAGCAGGCAGGCAGAGTGAGCGGGTGTGGCGGACGGACGGGAAGTGGTGGTTTTTGTTTTTGGGTTGCGGGGCGAGAGGCAGGCGACCGACAAAGTTTGCTCGCGACGGAGAGATGTTAGTGGCCCTGAAAAGGGCCGTTTTTGTTTGTGCGGTGCGGTGCCGCGGCGCGGTTTAGGCGCGCTCGCCGCGGATGCGGCGCGCGAGCTGGATGTCCTTGGGCATGATGGTGACGCGCTTGGCGTGGATTGCGCACAGGTTGGTGTCTTCGAAGAGGCCGACGAGGTAGGCCTCGCTGGCCTCCTGCAGGGCCATGACTGCGGAGCTCTGGAAGCGCAGGTCGGTCTTGAAGTCCTGGGCGATCTCGCGCACTAGGCGCTGGAATGGCAGCTTGCGGATGAGCAGCTCTGTGCTCTTCTGGTAGCGCCTGATTTCTCGCAGGGCGACGGTGCCCGGCCTGTAGCGGTGGGGCTTCTTGACGCCTCCGGTGGCGGGCGCGCTCTTCCTCGCCGCCTTGGTGGCGAGCTGTTTGCGCGGCGCCTTTCCGCCGGTGGACTTGCGGGCCGTTTGCTTTGTGCGGGCCATGGCGGTAGCGGTAGCGGTAGCGGAGCGGCGTGCGTGGAGGTTAGGTGCGGCGCGGCGTCCGGTGCTGCCTTGACAACGGGCCCGCGCGCCTCCGTGCTGCGCTTATATGCCCTCGGTTGCGCGTGGTGGGGGGAGGGCGGGCCAGAGTCTATATAGGGGGGCGGCGGGCGCGCTGGGCGCAGACCGTAGCCGACTCGCCAGCCGCTGCAGCTGCTGTTTGTGCACGTTTTGCTTTGCCCGAGGAAGGAAGGATGACAGGCCGCGGCAAGGGAGGAAAGGGGCTCGGCAAGGGTGGCGCCAAGCGGCACCGCAAGGTGTTGCGCGACAACATCCAGGGCATCACGAAGCCCGCCATCCGCCGCCTGGCTCGCAGGGGCGGCGTGAAGCGCATCTCTGGTCTGATCTACGAGGAGACCCGCGGGGTGCTGAAGGTGTTCCTGGAGAACGTGATCCGCGACGCGGTGACGTACACTGAGCACGCCAAGCGCAAGACTGTGACGGCCATGGACGTGGTGTACGCCCTGAAGAGGCAGGGGCGCACCCTGTACGGTTTCGGCGGTTAGGCTGCGTCGCAGCGGGCGCTGGCCTTCCCGCGGCCGTGCTTGTGGGTGGGAGAGACTAGAAAACGGCCCTTTTCAGGGCCACCACACTGTTCGGAAGTTGAAAAGTGCGAAAGAGTCTGTGTTGTTGCTGCGTGTGTTTGTTTGTTTCTTTCTTTCTTTCCGTTTGAGCGACGTGATGTGACTGGGAGGGGAGAAGGAAAGGAAACGTGTCATGTGGCTGGCTGTGTGTGGAGCTGCTTCGTTTGTGTGTCTTTGTATCGATCGCGACGGAGATGGCGGGCTGTGTGTTGTTGTGCGAGAGGCGGTGATTATTTGCTTGCGTGGTTTGGCTCTGTGTGTTTGTTTGCGGCGGCGTTGGGGTTTCCGAGGCAAGGCGTGTGGGCATAGGCGGCCGGATCAGCTGTTTCGTTCGTGTCGACGGCCGTTGCGCGCGGGAGTGGAGGGCGGTGTGTCGACACGCCTCCCTTTAACAATGGTCATTATTGCTGCCGTTGTCGGTTTGGAAGGCGACTGCGACCGTGCAAAATGTGTGTGTGTGTGTTGGGCCACACGGGCTGTGTGGACGACAAGATGGCGGACGTGCGCCGGCGGCGGCTGTGCTGTGACAGTGCAAAGTTGAAACAAAACAAGGTGCGGCGAGGACGACTGAAATTTTGCTTTGGACGTAGGTTTGTGTGGTGGCCCTGAAAAGGGCCGATTGTTGTGGGCCGAGCCGGCAAAGCGCGTTGCGTGCAGGGGAGCACGCGGCGCTGCGATTGCCTGGCCTCCTTTAGGCCTTCTTCTCGGTCTTCTTTGGCAGCAGGACGGCCTGGATGTTGGGCAGGACACCACCCTGTGCGATGGTGACGCCCGACAGGAGCTTGTTGAGCTCCTCGTCGTTGCGGATGGCAAGCTGCAGGTGGCGCGGGATGATGCGCGTCTTCTTGTTGTCGCGGGCCGCGTTTCCGGCCAGCTCGAGCACCTCAGCCGCGAGGTACTCCATGACGGCGGCGAGGTAGACGGGCGCCCCGGCGCCGACGCGCTCTGCGTAGTTTCCCTTGCGCAGGAGGCGGTGGATTCTGCCGACCGGGAACTGGAGCCCGGCCCTGCTTGAGCGGGACTTTGACTTGCCCTTGACTTTGCCTCCCTTTCCGCGTCCGGACATGGCGATGGGCTAGCGACGGTGCACACGAAACGGAAACGAAAACGACCGGTGCGAGCGGCAGCGAGTCGAGCAGCGGAGTGCGTGCCGGCGCAGCCGCCGTTACTGCATTTGAGCTTCCTCACTTTCGAGGAGAGCGTATGTAATGGAGGGTGTTGTCCTTCTGGACATTTCCTCCTCTATGTTGAGTGGGTAGATGGTCGATGTTTTTTGGTACGTCATTTTATGGTGCAGTGTGTTTAGTGTTTCTGTGCTGCCTTTTCGGCTGTTTTAGTTTGTAATCATGAATTTAGGTCGTCTGTGTCTGTCCAGTGATGTGTCGTACAGTCCCAGGTTTTTGATAAGTCTATTGTCTGATCTGGCCGAGTTCTCGTAGAAGCTTTCGGCCAGTTCTTTGAATCGCTCATGGAGCGTTGGAATTCCCGCTGCTTCGTGCAGGTCAGCAGTGGGGAAGCGGAAGGGAAGGTGTAATGCCCTTTTAAGTGCACGGTTTTGCACTGCCTGAAGTTTGCGGAGGTGCCAATCCGCCGCGTATCCCCAGACTGGGCAAGCATACTCCATTATTGGTCTTATTAAGGAACAGTACGTTCTAACTCCTATGTCAGCCGCTAGGGTGCTGTGGGTGTTAAGGATAGGATACAACATTTGCATCCTACCACTAGCTTTCCGGCGCAAGTCCCCGATGTGAGCCCTCCAGGTGAGCCTGGTGTCGAGAGTGACTCCAAGATACCTGGCGGTAGGTCGCCATGGAAGCTCTTGGCCGTTCAGCTTGAGCAGTAGCGGCCGACGGGCGGGAGCCCGCTTGCCCAGTTTGCGGGTGATCATGATGGCTTGGGTTTTCTGTTCGTTGAGGGTGATGCGCCACTTTTTAGCCCAGCGGCCGGTCTCGTCCAGCGCTGTTTGCAATCTACGCGTAACCCTGTCTCTGTTCGGGTTACGCGTGAAGAACGCTGTGTCGTCGGCATACTGAGCAGTGTGCACCGGCGGTACGGTCGGGAGGTCGGCAGTGTACAGGTTGTACAGTACCGGGCCCAGTACCGACCCCTGGGGCACACCTGCCCTGATGCGCCGCTTTGTGGAGAGCGACGACTCGATCCTAACGGAGAAGGTCCTTTTGGAGAGATAGCTCGCGAGTAGCTTCACTATCGGACCTGGGAAGCCTTGGGAGTATAGTTTGTAGAGAAGCCCGGTGTGCCAGACAGAGTCAAAGGCAGCGGCTACGTCAAGTAGCACTACCCCGCAGTAACTTTTACGATTGAAGCTTTCGGTAGCTGCTTCGACGACCCTCATTAATTGCTGGGGCGCGGAGTGTTCCTGCCGGAAACCGAACTGAAAGTCCGGCAGGATTTGTTGTGTGCTGACGTGGTCGAGAATGGGGATGAGTAGCAGGCGTTCGTAAATTTTGCTAAGGGTTGGCAAAAGGCTGATTGGTCGGTGGTTCTGCGGGATAACCGGGTCTTTACCGGGTTTCGCGATCGCGACGACTTCTGCGTGTTTCCAGCACCTTGGAAACTTGCGGGAACGCGTGATCTCGTTGAAGATATTTGCGATGTGGGCTACGGCAGGGGGTGGGAGGTGTTTCACTACTACGTTGTTGAGCTGGTCGTGGCCTGGGGCTCTTTTGTTAGGTAGCGACCTGATTACTCGGTTCACGTCGTCGGGTGTGAAGAGCGGTGTGTTTTCTTCGTCGTCGTCGGCGTCGTCCGCCGCAAGGAATGTGGCGAGCTGACGTCGAACGACGGCTTCATGGTCCCTGTCCTGCGCCTCTGCGGGGCGGAACTGTTTTTCAAAGGCATCTGCCAGGGCATTTGCCTTATCTGCGGTGCTAAAGACAAGTCCGCGCTCGCCGTGCAGAGGTGGCAGTCTGGCGCGTCTTTTGGTGATCTGTTTGGTCGCCTGCCAGAGGCTATTGTCGTCCACGCGGAGGGCCGAAAGTCGCGCCGACCATTGCTGGTTGCGGTGCTCAGTGAGTGCGACCTTGAGCTCTCTTTGTAGGCGGTTCAGTAGCCTCCTAGTTACGGGGTTCTTTGTGAGCTTCCACTCTTTGGCGATCCTATTTTTGTTTCTAATTTGGGCAAGCAGGTGCGGCGGGAGTTGCTTAACAGGGGGAGGGCCGTCCGGTGGCTGTGGTGTGGCCTCCTTTGCTGCTTGCAGGATCGTGCTAGTGAGATCTTTAAGCGCCTGTTCTGCAGAATCTGCAGTTGGAGGCGGGGCCTGGGCAATTGCTGAAGTTACGTCAACTTTGAATTGCTCCCAGTTAGTGCGCTTGTATGAGACGTGTTGTTGCTGGAGAGGTACCCAGTCTCCTATGTCGACCTCGAGAATCACGGGATTGTGATCGGAAGACATTCGGTTAACCGATTGCGCGGTCACAAATCCCGTTATTCTTTTGGTGAGCGCTATGTCGAGGACGTCCGCCCTTCCCCCGTTTCTGGGGAAGTGGGTGGGCTCCTCTGGACCCCATATGTGAAAGTGGTGGGTGCGCGCGAGTCGTTGCAGTTGACGACCAGCTCTGTTTGAGTTTCGCGAGTGCCAGTCTGCATGTTTGGCGTTTAGGTCACCGCCAATGAAGAGTTTTCCTCTGATTTGGCCTAGGGCTGCTATGTCGTCCTCTTCCAGAGTGTAGGAGGGAGGGCGATATGCTGCAACGACAGTGAGGGGCCCTGTGACAGTGGCAATTTCTATTGCCGCTGTTTCTATTTGCCTAGTTGCTGGTGGGTGGACCTGATGATGGGGGATTCCGCGTTTGACGTATGTTGCTACCCCGCCTCCAGCGGTGGGCCGGTCGGTCCTGTAGCAGTTGTAGTTGGGTACCGACACCCTTACACCCGGTTTAAGGTGTGTCTCGGCCACCATACATACGTCTATGTTTTCATCGCGTAGGAACTCGCGGAACTCGTTGTTTTGTCCGACAATGCCGTTTGCGTTGAAGACGCACATTTTGAGTCCTTGGATGTGGGGTCGTCTATCCATCACTGAAGGGAGGATGTCTCTGCTGTGGTCGCATTGTTGTGCGACCCTTGGAGCACCAAATTAATGGCGGTAAGAATTTGGGCGTTCTGTTGCCTGATTTCGTGGAGCAGTTGCGTTAGGAGGCCTAACGTTTGCTCCACGACTCCTGAGGGCCGTAGGGCATTTGCACTCTCTTCAGAAGTGCTGGGCTGAGGGCCTTTTGATGTGCACTCAGCTGCCGCTACTGGCCGCAGACTGGGCTTGGGACTATGGGGGGGGGAGGCTTCCCTGGACGTTTCTCCGTTAGCGGGGATCGGCTGCTGGGCTAAGTGTATGGTAGGAGTCGTTTGTTGGCTCCTGTCAGTGCCTGCCACACTCGCGTAGCTTGCGCCACCTCGCGGTCTCGAGCGGGTTGCTGGACGTGTTTGGCGCGGTTGTGGATTCGCCGGCGCTCTAGAGTTTGTAGGACCGGCGCCACGGTTGGTTTTTGGTGTGGCGGGGGTTTTGGTCCCTTGTGCGCGTAGGCGGTACTCTTTCTGTACTCGGCAGCCTTGGTAGAAGGCGCCGTGTCCAGATTCGCCGCATAGGGCACACTTGCTTTTTGGGTCTCCTCTCTGTAAGGAGCACTCGGAGGTTGGGTGCCCTTCTGCGCATTTCATGCAGCGGGTGGGCATGTCGCAGTGCTTGGCAACGTGCCCTAATCCTTGGCAGTTGTAGCACTGCACATTGCCACTTTTCCTGCGTAGAGGTTCGACTGTGACTGGCACTGACAGGACGTGTGTGACGTGTTTCTGTCTGTTTTGCGGAGTGTCAGGAAGGTTGACTTGATACAGTGGCCATTTGTTGCCACTGTAGACTTCCTTCATGTGGGTGACGCTGTTGACTTCGAAGCCCTGCCTCTGCAGGTCCTTCTTGATGGCGTCAGTGCCCACTTTGCGGGGTAAGTCCCTTAGTACTACCTTCATTAGTCGTTGTTTGGCTGTGGGGAAGGTGTAATGGGGGACTTTGTGTTCAGAGAGCAGGGCCTTCACAGCGGTGTAATCGTCCAGCTCTCTGAACATAAGTTTGATTTTGTCCCCTCCGGCGGACTTCGCTGTGAACTGCTTCTCTCCGAGGCAGTTGCTGACGAGGGAGTGAAGCTCCTCGTAGTTATTGTCAAATTCTGCGATAATTGGGGGGAGTCGGTGTCTAGGTGTGTGTATGTGCTGTGGCGCATCACTGCTCCCGGGTACCGCTTCGTCCTCGTCGGACAGTGGCAAGAACTTATTACTAGTAGAGGCAATGCCTCTCGCTTGCTGGGGGGTGGGTGGGCGGGCGGTTTTCCGCGCTTTTTGAAACCCATCCCCGTCGGTGCCGGGTGCTTGAGGCTCGGTTGTCTCTCTGGACTCGTCGATGACGAGGGGGTGGTCTGCCTCGTCTCCGCTCCCTGAGGGGGAGGGAGTACGTGTCTTGGTGGGGGGTGGTGGGATTGATATTGCTTTCTTTGTTGGCTTGCGCCTGACAGTAGTTCTGTGTTTTTTCGCACTTTTGACTACGTCTTTGATGCGTTTGGAGGGGGCAGATGGGTGTGGCGTCTTGGTTTGTTCGGGAGGAGAGGGTTTAGGAACATTTCGAAGGGCGACAAGAAGAAGAAGCGCAAGAGGAAGGAGAGCTATGCCATCTACATCTACAAGGTGCTGAAGCAGGTGCACCCTGACACGGGCATCTCGTCGAAGGCGATGAGCATCATGAACAGCTTCGTGAACGACATTTTCGAGCGCATTGCGGCCGAGGCTTCTCGCCTGGCGCACTACAACAAGCGCTCGACCATCACGTCCCGCGAGATCCAGACCGCTGTGCGGCTGTTGCTGCCTGGCGAGCTGGCCAAGCACGCCGTGAGCGAGGGCACGAAGGCGGTGACCAAGTACACGAGCTCCAAGTAAGGGGGTGGCTCTGGAATGGAAGGAAGGAAGGATGGAGAAGGCTCGTCCGTTGCGAGAGCGGCAAAACGGCCCTTTTCAGGGCCACCAACTTGCCTTTTGCGGGAAGGGCGGAATTGTTGTTGTTGTTGTTTGTGTGGACGGCTGTGATGTATGTGTGCATTTTGATTGTGGGTGGGGGGGGCGCGTCAAAGCGTGTTGCGCGGGGTACGGCCACGAGGTTGGTCGCCGTGGCGTGGAATGGTGGCACGCCTCGTTGGCGTGGTTTTTGACCCATTGGTGTTGTTGGTGTGTGTGTGTGTGTTACCCGTCTGCGAGGGGGGACAGTGCGATCGGCGACTTTTGTGTCACCGTAACGACGGCCGTTTGCGGGTTTGTTTTGTTTGCACATCATACATGGCGAGGGTGAAATGTGAAATGTTTTTGTTTGGTTTTTTTTTTTTTTTTTGCCGCCCACTATTCCCTTTGCTGTACGCCGAGTTTGACAATGGTGCGACGTAACTGCAGCGTGGAGGTGTGTGAGTGACGTTGAAATGAACGTGCCATTAAGACGCATTGTTGTTGTATTGTACTGTACGTGTACGGCGACACGCACGATGATGTACCATTCGACTCTGATGTTTGATAGCCGTGTCTGACTGATTGCGTACGACGCACGCACACCGATGTCGTCATTCAAGATGCACGCGTGTCCAGTGCAGTATACAGTAAGCGCGACGACGGCGGCGGCGGTCGTTTGTTTGGCGAATGTCTGTACACGTGTTTGTCTGTGTCCATCCGGTATGTATTTGTTTGTTTTGAAAGTGTTTTGTGTGTCGGTGACGTGGTCCGATCCGTCGCCCCCTGAGTAACTGTCGATCGGCGCGATAGACCGGCGTCACGCAACTGAACCGAAGTCGTGGGCACACCCGTCATACTGTTGTACACCGTCGCGCTGAGAACGGTAACGAAAGGTTGACTTTGATCGGTCGAATGTCCGGGCAGAACGTGAGGAATGAGGCAAGAGTGCAAGGAGGGGGGGAAGGGAAAAAGGGGAGAAACGCATTCGTAGAGCAACGGAACGTTCCCGTGTCGGAGGCGTATTGGAGCCGCACTGAAATGCGTTTAACGGCGGCGCGGCTGCAAGTGTCTGCCGTGGTGAACGTTACCTTTGACGGCTGCATTGGGCTTTGCCTTTGCTTTTGCTTTCGCTTTCGCGTTCGCTTTCGCTTTCCCGGATGTACGTAACGTTTGTTGATATGGTTCTGAGGAAGAGTGTATGACAGTGCCGTGCCGTCCATGTTCGTGTGCCCTCCCATTGTGTGTATGCTATTGTCTGTGTACTTGAATGATGTATGTAGGTGTTAGTGGACATGTTTTACCAGTGGGGGGAAATGGATCGTCGATAGTTGCCGTCACTCTGTCACGGTCGAGATGACGCACCCTCCGTACAGAAAGGTGTCGAGAAAGTGAGTGTGTGTGTGTGTGTGTGTGTGTGTGTGTGTGTGTGTGTGTGTGTGTGCGTGCGTGCGTGCGTGCGTGCGTGCGTCCGTGAATTGGCAGTGTTTGGAGGTGGGCGTGCCCTGCATGTGGCCCGGAAGGCTGTTCGTTAGGCGGTAGTGTTGTGTGGACAGGGGAGGGGCATGCGTAACGCTGCTGGCATGGCATTTCGGGAGATGGGAGGGGGCAAACGAGGAAACGAGGAGCGGCGGCCAAAGACGGGACGGGGAGGGGCGCGGTGTGGGTGGCTTGCGCCTGTGCTCGGCGTTGTGGTTTGTGCAAAAGAGGAGGAGAAAAACAATGTGAGTTGCCAGGGAGGGGAGCGGTGTTGTGTTGTGGTTGTCGTGGTGTAGCCGCAGACGCGGCTGTCAGTGAACGTGGCGAGACGGACGGATGCGCGGAGGGGCGGGGGCGGCGCATTTCGCCGGTGCCGTGCCGTGCCATGCCTGAAAGCCGCGTGGTCGCTGTGTTGTTGGTGGCGTGGGGGCGAGGAGAGTACCGTACGGGTGTGCTTGTGCGCCGGAAATGGCACACTGCGCCCGCCCGTCTTGGAGGCTGATGGCTGTGGTGTGGAAATGGGGCGCGGTGATGTTGAAGCAGTTGAAGAACAGAAAAGAAACCAAGAAAACGGAAGGCGTGATGCGGCGGTGGTGGTGAGAGCGGGAAAAACAAAACAAAAAAAAAACAACAAAAAAAAAAAAAAAAGAAGGAAAAACAAAAAGTCTATCAATATTAAAATGTAAATGGAAATGGAAATGGACCCAGGTATAACCTCCCTGCACAAATAGCAGAGAGTCCGATGATAATAAAAATGTGCCAGAATGTTAACGTCCCTACAAAACAAACCCAACGATAATATTAATGAAAGAGTGAACCGTATGTAACATTGCAACAGACATAATGAAACCTGATAAATTGTATAAGGGCAGCAGCGTTGACCTTTGGCCCTGTATTCAGAATAAAAAGAGCCAAAGATCGTTACCCCAATGAAAAAGACACTGAAACACGTATGTAACATAGTAGCGATGGCGAGACATTGTAGCATCTGTGACCAGAGAGTTTGCGCTGGACTGCGCGAGTGTTGCGAGCGGTTCTCAGTCAGTCAGTCAGTCAGTAGTCGTTGCGAGTCCGTAGCTCTGTGTAGTTGAGGGCTGTACTCTGTCAGTAGTCGTCGCGTGCAGTACGCTAATAGTCGTCATGCAGAGCGGTCGGTCAGTAGTAGCAGCCGAGTGCGGTTGTGTGATGTAGGCGGTCGGCAACACTGGTCAAGATGGTGAATAAGGTATACTGTTAATTAATATAATCATTAGATAATGAAAAATTGTATTTATTGTAATTATTCTCCAACAAGTTCCCCAGTAATAATTTTTATTTCAAAAGCATTTTTCAAACATTTAATTGTTTATTGAACTAAAGAGTTCGTTGCACTTCACATTTCATTCCACTTCTTTGAAGAAAAATGTCACTAAAATCACAAAAAAAGAGAATATTATTATTTGCAATGCAGTTCCTCCAAGCGCTGCGCAACAACCAGAGCAGAAATGTGACATCCATTTATTCGGAGGTAAGACATTAATTCTGATTGTTTTGCACAGGGCCAAAGACCGATATTTCGGTTTAATTGAAGTTTCTTGTCACTGAACGGACGTTTTTAAATGTTGTGTGAAGACTTTATATTTGAGTCAGATTGCGAATTTCACATTTTTGTTGCCATTTTCAATACCTCTCATTGTGGGCGAGGTTACAATTAGCGCAATGTCCATTAGCATCCGTAAATAACATTGTCCATTATTTTAAATGTTGCTGGGAGGTTACAACACACACACAAAAAAAAAAAAAAAAAACAAAAAAAAAAAACAAAAAATTGCATTTATATCCGCTCCTCAATTGTAGATACCCCTTACACAGCTGTGTGCAATGAATGAGTGCTGGCTGGTAATTAATTGCACTCCTTGGAGGGAAATGCCATAGGAAGTAGTCTTTAAAAAGTGAATGTTTTTCGTTAAGAGACAAAAGTTACTTTAGAAAAAAAGTAATAGTGGGGCTTTTGTTGTTGAACAAAATAAGTACAATGAACATACGTTATCAGATTTGCGCAATGCAGCGTCACACCACCTTTTGATTATAACACAATAGACTATACATCGTCCCGAACCGTGACCAGAGTCGCGAGACGAGCAGAGCACGCCGCCGACGCCCGCTCAGTACAACCGTCCACCCGCTACTACTGTCGACCGACTACTACCTCTCCCGACTCGCGCTACAATATATATATATAACAACTGTTCCTGGCGACCCGGTGCGTGCCACTACTGTCGTCTGGCGCGGTCCAAGCGCCGACTAGCAGCGATAAAGAACTCTCTGGTCAGACAGAGATGCTGTCATGCCTCGCCATCGCTCTGGTAATGAATACATACGTGTTGCAGCGTGCGTACCACCGGAACACGCAGTGGCGGAGCCAAAGACTGTGTTGTCGAGGTCGAGTGCGAGCGGGAAGAGAGGCAGCGTCGGCACGGAGATGCAAGCGAGCGCGAGACGCACGGGGGCTGCGGCGTGGCGCGTTTGCGGTCGGCGCCTTTGGTGGCAACGGCCGGGACAAGCAGCGGTGTATGGTGTGGTGCGGGGCGGACAGGGGCGGAGGCGGCGCGACGACGGCATGGGGGCGAAAACGGGACGGGGGACGGCGGATGTTGAGAGGCGTCACGCGCGGACAGGACACAGACACAGAGACACACAGATTGGAAAGGGAGGGTGCGCGGTAGTAGTTGGGAATGTGCGTACCGTGCGGGATGGGAGTGGGCGAGGAACACGGTCGTGGCCCCTGTTTTGGGTGCGTGTGATGACGTCGGTGTGTTGTGGGAAGGGAAGGTGCTGTGGCGGCGGCGCGTAATGGGCGTAGGCCGAAAAGAGAAAGGAACGTGGGCAGTGTGTTGGCAAGCGTCGGTTCGACTGCGACGTTGATGGGCAGGGCAGGGCAGGGCAGGGCAGGGCAGGGCAGGGCAAGGTTAATGGTGGTAGGAGTAGGCGTGTGGGCGCAAAAAATCTGCCGCTGCAGGCGGTGCCGTAACCGCCATGGCGGGAAGGAGAGAGGGCCAAAGAAAGAAAGAAGAAAACAAAAAAAAAAAAAAAAAAAGGAGGGGGGGGCGAAAGTGGAGAGGCGGTGGTGTGAGAAGGGCGGGGGCGGAAGGAAGGCAGGAAGGACAAGAGGCGAGGCGACGGCTTGCTTTGTGTATCGGTCGGTCTCTGGCTATGCTTCGTTTTCTGCAGCAGGGTCGGTGCGCGGCGTGGCTCGCGGCAGTGGGAACGCCTGGTGGCTGGACGGCCAGCAATGCGGTTGGATGGGCGGCCACAGCACCGCACCTGTGCCCGAGGAGGAGACGCTGGCGGCGGGCCCTGAGGTGAGGCCGGCTCGGCTGGGGCTGTGGATGTGTAGGTGTGCGCCGCTGCTGCAACAACGAGTAAAACGCGAGAAGAAGGGATGGCGGTAGAGAGAGAGAGAAAAAAAAAAAGGTCGTGTTGTGTTGATGCGCAGGCAGACGCGTACAGAGGGACGAGCCCGGTCTGCAGCAGGGTGTGGCCGTGCCGAGTGCAGAGCAGCGGCGGCTCGGTTCGGTTCGGCCCGGCCCGGCGGGCTGCGCTGTTGTCGCGGACGTGAGCGCCCCCTGGCGGGTGGCCGGAGGCGGCGTGGCGTGTTGGACGTGTGGCTGGTGGCAGTGCACAATTTGCGAGTGGCTGGCGGTGTGGTGTGGCGGTTGGCGCGTCGGGCGGCGGAGAGGTATGTGTTGCGGGCGCCCTTTGCTGCGCTGCGTCGTTGCGTGTGCCGTACAGGGCGGGCGCTTGTCGACTGTGTGGCGAATTGGCGTGAAACGGCTGCCGAGAGGTGTGTGGTAGCGAGCCGGTCGGTGGTGTCAGTGCGAAGGGGAATGTGCGTGCGTGTTTGGCGGTTTCGGTGTGCTTTTTGCGGCGTGAGAGTGGGAATTAGTGGGGCCGGCTGTTGTGTTGGTTCCTTGTGTCTTGTGTCGCGTAGCTTGATGGCAACGTGGAAGGACGCCGGTTTCGTTTTCGTTTCGAGCCTTGCGTGGCGTGTGGTTGTCGACGTTGACTGGTTGGCGTGTGCCGATGCACGTGCATGTGTGGGTCGCGAGTGCGTTTTTGGCTGGCTGTGTGTGTGTGTGTGTGTGTGTGTTTTGGGGGGGAAGGGGGAGGCGGTGGTGAAAGTGCAGTCGTCGGGTGGGGCTGGGGCTGTGCGTCGTGGCGGAAAGGTGGTAGGTTGCGGGAAGCGAGCCCGTCGTTGACGGTGTCGCGTGAGTTGTGAATCGAGTGGGGCGCGGGGCGCGGGACAGGAGCAGCGTGCCGCTGCGTCGTGGTCGTCAGCAGAGGCTGTGCGTGTGCTTGTCCTTTTTGTGGGCGGTTCGTGCGAGGCGTTTTTGTTTTGTGTTGCCCTAGTTGTTAGTTTATTTTGTTTGTGTTTGTTATTTTGAGACGACGACTGGTTGGTGGCGTGCGCGCGAAGTGGCGGTGTGCGCTTCCCGTGTCGTTTGTGTTGTTTTGTTTTTTTGTTTTTGTGTGTTTTTTTTTTTGCACTGGGCCCCGGTGGGTGGGTGCGTGTGTGTCGATTGCCGGCTGGCGAAAGGTGCGCCATCGGCGGGGTGGGTCGCCGGCACAAGTAGAGGCGGCGGCGTTGTTGCTGTTGTTGTTGTGTGGTGTTTGTTTTGTTCGGCTGTGTCGGCGAGCTGTGTTGCGGTGCGTGTGAATGGTGGTGCAAAAGTGCTGGCGTTGGGGCTGCGACTGCGACGGCGGCGAGCCGCGGGCGCGCCATTGATAGTGATGTTGTGAACAGCGGCTGTGTACGGTAGTGGTGTTGTTGTAGCACGACGTGCATCCGGGCCGGCGCGGAAAGCGCAGTTGCGGGCGGTTGCCCTTCGGTGCCAGCCATGTCGCGTGAGCGGCGGGTTGCTCTGGTGTCGACACGTGGTGCTCTGGGTTGTTGTGTGGTGCCCTTTGGCCGGTGGGGGTGGTTCGCGTGTGTCTGGTTCGCGCTCGGTGTCTGGTCGTGGTCGTGCTGCTCCCCCGTCTGTCGGCGGTTTCCGACGTCGTCTGTACGTTTTTGTTCGTTTGCGGCGTGCCTGCCGACGTCGTCCCGTCGCGACCTTTCAACCGAAAGTGTGGCGCCCGAAGGTGAACGAACGTAACCCTGACCTCGGCGCTTTACGCTGAGCCGAGCGAACCGAACCGAACCGAACCTAACCTGTGGTGTGGCGAGGTGAGCTCAGCCTGTGAGCCCCTAACGTCTACGTAAGGTAAGCTGTCCGGCTCACGCCTCACGTTTGAACGCTTTTTTAACCTACGTTTGACGCTTCTTAACCTAGCACTGACCCCTTAACCTAACCTAACGTGTAACCTAACCTAACCTAACCTAACCTCTGACGCCTGACGTGTTTGAATGCTTAACCTAAGTTTGACGCTTAACCTAACCCAAGTCCCCTTAACCTAACCCACGTCCACCTAACCTAACCTAACGTAGACGTGTAAACGTAATGTGTAACGCGTAACGTGTAAGGTCGGCTGTCGTGTGTGCTTGACGGCAGATTGGGTTGGTCTGTAGATTCGGATTGCGGTTTGCCTCGGTCGAGGGGTTGTGGGTCGGAAGCGGCGAGGGGCGGCGGCGCCTGTTGCGCAGGCGGCGTCCGTTTGCGGCGGGCAATTGTTGAGAAACGGCTGTGAATGTTGGCGGGCGAGAGGAGGAGGACGGCGCGCGATGTGGCCCGACGGCTGCGGGCCGATCGGGAAACGGCGGGAGGGCGACGGAAGGCGATGGGGCGGCGGAGGCGCGTTTGCACGGCCGTCATCGCCGCACGC
Source organism: Schistocerca serialis cubense (assembly GCF_023864345.2). Lineage (NCBI taxonomy): Eukaryota > Metazoa > Arthropoda > Insecta > Orthoptera > Acrididae > Schistocerca > Schistocerca serialis. Next base: position 119,971 of record NW_026048287.1, on the reverse strand, counting down.
CTCGGCTTGTGTGGCTGTGGCGCCGGCCGCGCTGGCCGGGCTGCCGCGGCGACGGTGTGGGAGTTTTGCCGAAGGTTTGGCCATTGTGGCGGGTCGTCGGCTGGGGCTGTGGGGGCGGCATTTGGGCGGGGGCGGCGATTCTCGGCGGGCCGACCCAGGCTGTAGCGCGCGGTAGCTGCAGTTTGGCCGTGGTTTGCGGCGCTGCCGTGGCGACTGGTTGGCGACTGTGGTGTGGCTGTGTGTAGCCCCATCCTCGGTGGTTTGAAAGGCGCGGGCGGTTGTGGCGCAGGTTTGGGGCTGCTCCGCACAGGCTGTCGGACGTTGGGCGGTAGCAAGCGCGGGAAGCGCGGCGCGGCGGCGCGCAGAGTGGCGGCCGCTCTCTCGGCCGTCCGCGCCCGCCCGCGACACTGGCTGGGCCTTGTGATTCTCTGCTCTGCTGCTGTGCTGTGCTTGCGTGCCTGCCGTCCCGCTCGCTCTCGCTGTGTGTTACGCGCGTCGTCGAAATGGCAGATCAGGCGGCTACGAACGAGACTGCTGCGGCACCCGCCGCCACCGGCACTACGAAGAAGGCCAAGTCTGCGTCGTCTGCGAAGAAGCCGCGCGCCAAGCCTGCGCACCCGCGCACCTCTGAGATGGTGACGGCCGCCATCAAGAGTCTGAAGGAGCGCGGCGGGTCGTCGCTGCAGGCGATCAAGAAGTACATAGCCGCGCACTACAAGCTGGACGCGGAGAAGCTGGCGCCGTTTATCAAGAAGTACCTCAAGTCGGCCGTCGTGGCGGGCGAGCTGGTGCAGACGAAGGGGAAGGGCGCGTCCGGCTCGTTCAAGCTTGCCGGCGCCGGCGGCGGGGGGGCGGCCGAGGGCGGCAAGGCTCGTGCTGGCGGTGCCAAGAAGAAGCGCGCCGCTCCGGCCAGCAAGGAGAAGAAGGGCGCCCGTGCGGCCGGCGCAAAGAAGGCTGGTGGCGTGAAGGCGGCGACCGGTCGGAAGGCGGGCGCCGCCAAGAAGGCGTCTGCGGCGTCGGCCGCTCCCGCGGGTGCGAAGAAGGCGGCTGCGGCCAAGCCGGCCAAGGCCAAGTCGCCGTCGAAGGCGAAGAAGGCCGCCAAGGTTCCGACGAAGAAGCCGAAGGCGCCGCGCCCGAAGAAGGCGACGACGCCGTCTAAGGCGAAGGCTTCGCCCAAGAAGAAGAAGTAGAGTAGAGTAGAGGAGAAAGAGATGGGAAAGGAAGGGTTTGGCGCTTGACTCCGTCGTCCCCACCCCCCGTCGTCGTCTAGTGGCGCGCAAGAGACGCGCGGCCCAAAACGGCCCTTCTCAGGGCCATCAAAGCACGTCGGGGAAGGTTTTGATTGTCGTGTTGCGTTTGGTGTGGGTGTCTGTCTGTATGCCCGTGGGGATGCTGTTTGCGTGCCGTGGTGGTTGGATTGCGGGGGTCGGTGGCGGGTGTGGGCGGCGGTAGCGGTAAGCGGTGTTGTTGTTGTCGTGGTTGATTGTCGCCGTGTTTGTGGCGGCGGCCGACGGTTGGTTTTCTGTCACGTTGTTTTGTTTGAATACGTTGGATGGCTTGCCTGCGTTCGTTCTTCTCGGATGTCTGTCTTGTCGAGTCGTGTCTGGTCTTTGTTTTGTTCCTTTGTGTGTGTTATGTTTTGCAACGGGGGGCACGTTGAGATGTGGAAGGAGTCGACGGGGATTTCGGCGGCGTGTAGAGCGAGCGAGCGCGCCTGCCTGGCCGTTGGCCGTCGGAGTGGAGTGCGGGTTTTTTTTTTGTTTTCGAAACGAAAGCGGCGGGCGGCCGGCCAGCCAGCCAGCCGTGCGGTGTGACGTCGGCCGTTGGGTATTGTGCGCTTGGAGCGCCGGGGAGGGATGATGTGTGATTGTTGCGCGCTGCTAGCAGGCAGGCAGAGTGAGCGGGTGTGGCGGACGGACGGGAAGTGGTGGTTTTTGTTTTTGGGTTGCGGGGCGAGAGGCAGGCGACCGACAAAGTTTGCTCGCGACGGAGAGATGTTAGTGGCCCTGAAAAGGGCCGTTTTTGTTTGTGCGGTGCGGTGCCGCGGCGCGGTTTAGGCGCGCTCGCCGCGGATGCGGCGCGCGAGCTGGATGTCCTTGGGCATGATGGTGACGCGCTTGGCGTGGATTGCGCACAGGTTGGTGTCTTCGAAGAGGCCGACGAGGTAGGCCTCGCTGGCCTCCTGCAGGGCCATGACTGCGGAGCTCTGGAAGCGCAGGTCGGTCTTGAAGTCCTGGGCGATCTCGCGCACTAGGCGCTGGAATGGCAGCTTGCGGATGAGCAGCTCTGTGCTCTTCTGGTAGCGCCTGATTTCTCGCAGGGCGACGGTGCCCGGCCTGTAGCGGTGGGGCTTCTTGACGCCTCCGGTGGCGGGCGCGCTCTTCCTCGCCGCCTTGGTGGCGAGCTGTTTGCGCGGCGCCTTTCCGCCGGTGGACTTGCGGGCCGTTTGCTTTGTGCGGGCCATGGCGGTAGCGGTAGCGGTAGCGGAGCGGCGTGCGTGGAGGTTAGGTGCGGCGCGGCGTCCGGTGCTGCCTTGACAACGGGCCCGCGCGCCTCCGTGCTGCGCTTATATGCCCTCGGTTGCGCGTGGTGGGGGGAGGGCGGGCCAGAGTCTATATAGGGGGGCGGCGGGCGCGCTGGGCGCAGACCGTAGCCGACTCGCCAGCCGCTGCAGCTGCTGTTTGTGCACGTTTTGCTTTGCCCGAGGAAGGAAGGATGACAGGCCGCGGCAAGGGAGGAAAGGGGCTCGGCAAGGGTGGCGCCAAGCGGCACCGCAAGGTGTTGCGCGACAACATCCAGGGCATCACGAAGCCCGCCATCCGCCGCCTGGCTCGCAGGGGCGGCGTGAAGCGCATCTCTGGTCTGATCTACGAGGAGACCCGCGGGGTGCTGAAGGTGTTCCTGGAGAACGTGATCCGCGACGCGGTGACGTACACTGAGCACGCCAAGCGCAAGACTGTGACGGCCATGGACGTGGTGTACGCCCTGAAGAGGCAGGGGCGCACCCTGTACGGTTTCGGCGGTTAGGCTGCGTCGCAGCGGGCGCTGGCCTTCCCGCGGCCGTGCTTGTGGGTGGGAGAGACTAGAAAACGGCCCTTTTCAGGGCCACCACACTGTTCGGAAGTTGAAAAGTGCGAAAGAGTCTGTGTTGTTGCTGCGTGTGTTTGTTTGTTTCTTTCTTTCTTTCCGTTTGAGCGACGTGATGTGACTGGGAGGGGAGAAGGAAAGGAAACGTGTCATGTGGCTGGCTGTGTGTGGAGCTGCTTCGTTTGTGTGTCTTTGTATCGATCGCGACGGAGATGGCGGGCTGTGTGTTGTTGTGCGAGAGGCGGTGATTATTTGCTTGCGTGGTTTGGCTCTGTGTGTTTGTTTGCGGCGGCGTTGGGGTTTCCGAGGCAAGGCGTGTGGGCATAGGCGGCCGGATCAGCTGTTTCGTTCGTGTCGACGGCCGTTGCGCGCGGGAGTGGAGGGCGGTGTGTCGACACGCCTCCCTTTAACAATGGTCATTATTGCTGCCGTTGTCGGTTTGGAAGGCGACTGCGACCGTGCAAAATGTGTGTGTGTGTGTTGGGCCACACGGGCTGTGTGGACGACAAGATGGCGGACGTGCGCCGGCGGCGGCTGTGCTGTGACAGTGCAAAGTTGAAACAAAACAAGGTGCGGCGAGGACGACTGAAATTTTGCTTTGGACGTAGGTTTGTGTGGTGGCCCTGAAAAGGGCCGATTGTTGTGGGCCGAGCCGGCAAAGCGCGTTGCGTGCAGGGGAGCACGCGGCGCTGCGATTGCCTGGCCTCCTTTAGGCCTTCTTCTCGGTCTTCTTTGGCAGCAGGACGGCCTGGATGTTGGGCAGGACACCACCCTGTGCGATGGTGACGCCCGACAGGAGCTTGTTGAGCTCCTCGTCGTTGCGGATGGCAAGCTGCAGGTGGCGCGGGATGATGCGCGTCTTCTTGTTGTCGCGGGCCGCGTTTCCGGCCAGCTCGAGCACCTCAGCCGCGAGGTACTCCATGACGGCGGCGAGGTAGACGGGCGCCCCGGCGCCGACGCGCTCTGCGTAGTTTCCCTTGCGCAGGAGGCGGTGGATTCTGCCGACCGGGAACTGGAGCCCGGCCCTGCTTGAGCGGGACTTTGACTTGCCCTTGACTTTGCCTCCCTTTCCGCGTCCGGACATGGCGATGGGCTAGCGACGGTGCACACGAAACGGAAACGAAAACGACCGGTGCGAGCGGCAGCGAGTCGAGCAGCGGAGTGCGTGCCGGCGCAGCCGGGGTGGGGGTGCTTTATGGGCTCGGGTGCGGCGGCCGGTTGCGCGCGCGCCCCATTGGTCGGCGGCCGCAACAGGGCGAGCTGGTAAAGGTGCGGCGGCGGCTGGCGGCGGGTGCCACTGTGTGGGGAGACGCTGACTAGAGCGGAGCGCTTGCTACTGGTGTTGCTGCTGCCGTACGTTGGTTCGAGATGCCGCCCAAGACTAGCGGGAAGGCCGCCAAGAAGGCTGGCAAGGCGCAGAAGAACATTTCGAAGGGCGACAAGAAGAAGAAGCGCAAGAGGAAGGAGAGCTATGCCATCTACATCTACAAGGTGCTGAAGCAGGTGCACCCTGACACGGGCATCTCGTCGAAGGCGATGAGCATCATGAACAGCTTCGTGAACGACATTTTCGAGCGCATTGCGGCCGAGGCTTCTCGCCTGGCGCACTACAACAAGCGCTCGACCATCACGTCCCGCGAGATCCAGACCGCTGTGCGGCTGTTGCTGCCTGGCGAGCTGGCCAAGCACGCCGTGAGCGAGGGCACGAAGGCGGTGACCAAGTACACGAGCTCCAAGTAAGGGGGTGGCTCTGGAATGGAAGGAAGGAAGGATGGAGAAGGCTCGTCCGTTGCGAGAGCGGCAAAACGGCCCTTTTCAGGGCCACCAACTTGCCTTTTGCGGGAAGGGCGGAATTGTTGTTGTTGTTGTTTGTGTGGACGGCTGTGATGTATGTGTGCATTTTGATTGTGGGTGGGGGGGGGCGCGTCAAAGCGTGTTGCGCGGGGTACGGCCACGAGGTTGGTCGCCGTGGCGTGGAATGGTGGCACGCCTCGTTGGCGTGGTTTTTGACCCATTGGTGTTGTTGGTGTGTGTGTGTGTGTTACCCGTCTGCGAGGGGGGACAGTGCGATCGGCGACTTTTGTGTCACCGTAACGACGGCCGTTTGCGGGTTTGTTTTGTTTGCACATCATACATGGCGAGGGTGAAATGTGAAATGTTTTTGTTTGGTTTTTTTTTTTTTTTTTGCCGCCCACTATTCCCTTTGCTGTACGCCGAGTTTGACAATGGTGCGACGTAACTGCAGCGTGGAGGTGTGTGAGTGACGTTGAAATGAACGTGCCATTAAGACGCATTGTTGTTGTATTGTACTGTACGTGTACGGCGACACGCACGATGATGTACCATTCGACTCTGATGTTTGATAGCCGTGTCTGACTGATTGCGTACGACGCACGCACACCGATGTCGTCATTCAAGATGCACGCGTGTCCAGTGCAGTATACAGTAAGCGCGACGACGGCGGCGGCGGTCGTTTGTTTGGCGAATGTCTGTACACGTGTTTGTCTGTGTCCATCCGGTATGTATTTGTTTGTTTTGAAAGTGTTTTGTGTGTCGGTGACGTGGTCCGATCCGTCGCCCCCTGAGTAACTGTCGATCGGCGCGATAGACCGGCGTCACGCAACTGAACCGAAGTCGTGGGCACACCCGTCATACTGTTGTACACCGTCGCGCTGAGAACGGTAACGAAAGGTTGACTTTGATCGGTCGAATGTCCGGGCAGAACGTGAGGAATGAGGCAAGAGTGCAAGGAGGGGGGGAAGGGAAAAAGGGGAGAAACGCATTCGTAGAGCAACGGAACGTTCCCGTGTCGGAGGCGTATTGGAGCCGCACTGAAATGCGTTTAACGGCGGCGCGGCTGCAAGTGTCTGCCGTGGTGAACGTTACCTTTGACGGCTGCATTGGGCTTTGCCTTTGCTTTTGCTTTCGCTTTCGCGTTCGCTTTCGCTTTCCCGGATGTACGTAACGTTTGTTGATATGGTTCTGAGGAAGAGTGTATGACAGTGCCGTGCCGTCCATGTTCGTGTGCCCTCCCATTGTGTGTATGCTATTGTCTGTGTACTTGAATGATGTATGTAGGTGTTAGTGGACATGTTTTACCAGTGGGGGGAAATGGATCGTCGATAGTTGCCGTCACTCTGTCACGGTCGAGATGACGCACCCTCCGTACAGAAAGGTGTCGAGAAAGTGAGTGTGTGTGTGTGTGTGTGTGTGTGTGTGTGTGTGTGTGTGTGTGTGTGTGCGTGCGTGCGTGCGTGCGTGCGTGCGTCCGTGAATTGGCAGTGTTTGGAGGTGGGCGTGCCCTGCATGTGGCCCGGAAGGCTGTTCGTTAGGCGGTAGTGTTGTGTGGACAGGGGAGGGGCATGCGTAACGCTGCTGGCATGGCATTTCGGGAGATGGGAGGGGGCAAACGAGGAAACGAGGAGCGGCGGCCAAAGACGGGACGGGGAGGGGCGCGGTGTGGGTGGCTTGCGCCTGTGCTCGGCGTTGTGGTTTGTGCAAAAGAGGAGGAGAAAAACAATGTGAGTTGCCAGGGAGGGGAGCGGTGTTGTGTTGTGGTTGTCGTGGTGTAGCCGCAGACGCGGCTGTCAGTGAACGTGGCGAGACGGACGGATGCGCGGAGGGGCGGGGGCGGCGCATTTCGCCGGTGCCGTGCCGTGCCATGCCTGAAAGCCGCGTGGTGCTGTGTTGTTGGTGGCGTGGGGGCGAGGAGAGTACCGTACGGGTGTGCTTGTGCGCCGGAAATGGCACACTGCGCCCGCCCGTCTTGGAGGCTGATGGCTGTGGTGTGGAAATGGGGCGCGGTGATGTTGAAGCAGTTGAAGAACAGAAAAGAAACCAAGAAAACGGAAGGCGTGATGCGGCGGTGGTGGTGAGAGCGGGAAAAACAAAACAAAAAAAAAACAACAAAAAAAAAAAAAAAAGAAGGAAAAACAAAAAGTCTATCAATATTAAAATGTAAATGGAAATGGAAATGGACCCAGGTATAACCTCCCTGCACAAATAGCAGAGAGTCCGATGATAATAAAAATGTGCCAGAATGTTAACGTCCCTACAAAACAAACCCAACGATAATATTAATGAAAGAGTGAACCGTATGTAACATTGCAACAGACATAATGAAACCTGATAAATTGTATAAGGGCAGCAGCGTTGACCTTTGGCCCTGTATTCAGAATAAAAAGAGCCAAAGATCGTTACCCCAATGAAAAAGACACTGAAACACGTATGTAACATAGTAGCGATGGCGAGACATTGTAGCATCTGTGACCAGAGAGTTTGCGCTGGACTGCGCGAGTGTTGCGAGCGGTTCTCAGTCAGTCAGTCAGTCAGTAGTCGTTGCGAGTCCGTAGCTCTGTGTAGTTGAGGGCTGTACTCTGTCAGTAGTCGTCGCGTGCAGTACGCTAATAGTCGTCATGCAGAGCGGTCGGTCAGTAGTAGCAGCCGAGTGCGGTGCGGTTGTGTGATGTAGGCGGTCGGCAACACTGGTCAAGATGGTGAATAAGGTATACTGTTAATTAATATAATCATTAGATAATGAAAAATTGTATTTATTGTAATTATTCTCCAACAAGTTCCCCAGTAATAATTTTTATTTCAAAAGCATTTTTCAAACATTTAATTGTTTATTGAACTAAAGAGTTCGTTGCACTTCACATTTCATTCCACTTCTTTGAAGAAAAATGTCACTAAAATCACAAAAAAAGAGAATATTATTATTTGCAATGCAGTTCCTCCAAGCGCTGCGCAACAACCAGAGCAGAAATGTGACATCCATTTATTCGGAGGTAAGACATTAATTCTGATTGTTTTGCACAGGGCCAAAGACCGATATTTCGGTTTAATTGAAGTTTCTTGTCACTGAACGGACGTTTTTAAATGTTGTGTGAAGACTTTATATTTGAGTCAGATTGCGAATTTCACATTTTTGTTGCCATTTTCAATACCTCTCATTGTGGGCGAGGTTACAATTAGCGCAATGTCCATTAGCATCCGTAAATAACATTGTCCATTATTTTAAATGTTGCTGGGAGGTTACAACACACACACAAAAAAAAAAAAAAAAAAAAAAAAAACAAAAAATTGCATTTATATCCGCTCCTCAATTGTAGATACCCCTTACACAGCTGTGTGCAATGAATGAGTGCTGGCTGGTAATTAATTGCACTCCTTGGAGGGAAATGCCATAGGAAGTAGTCTTTAAAAAGTGAATGTTTTTCGTTAAGAGACAAAAGTTACTTTAGAAAAAAAGTAATAGTGGGGCTTTTGTTGTTGAACAAAATAAGTACAATGAACATACGTTATCAGATTTGCGCAATGCAGCGTCACACCACCTTTTGATTATAACACAATAGACTATACATCGTCCCGAACCGTGACCAGAGTCGCGAGACGAGCAGAGCACGCCGCCGACGCCCGCTCAGTACAACCGTCCACCCGCTACTACTGTCGACCGACTACTACCTCTCCCGACTCGCGCTACAATATATATATATAACAACTGTTCCTGGCGACCCGGTGCGTGCCACTACTGTCGTCTGGCGCGGTCCAAGCGCCGACTAGCAGCGATAAAGAACTCTCTGGTCAGACAGAGATGCTGTCATGCCTCGCCATCGCTCTGGTAATGAATACATACGTGTTGCAGCGTGCGTACCACCGGAACACGCAGTGGCGGAGCCAAAGACTGTGTTGTCGAGGTCGAGTGCGAGCGGGAAGAGAGGCAGCGTCGGCACGGAGATGCAAGCGAGCGCGAGACGCACGGGGGCTGCGGCGTGGCGCGTTTGCGGTCGGCGCCTTTGGTGGCAACGGCCGGGACAAGCAGCGGTGTATGGTGTGGTGCGGGGCGGACAGGGGCGGAGGCGGCGCGACGACGGCATGGGGGCGAAAACGGGACGGGGGACGGCGGATGTTGAGAGGCGTCACGCGCGGACAGGACACAGACACAGAGACACACAGATTGGAAAGGGAGGGTGCGCGGTAGTAGTTGGGAATGTGCGTACCGTGCGGGATGGGAGTGGGCGAGGAACACGGTCGTGGCCCCTGTTTTGGGTGCGTGTGATGACGTCGGTGTGTTGTGGGAAGGGAAGGTGCTGTGGCGGCGGCGCGTAATGGGCGTAGGCCGAAAAGAGAAAGGAACGTGGGCAGTGTGTTGGCAAGCGTCGGTTCGACTGCGACGTTGATGGGCAGGGCAGGGCAGGGCAGGGCAGGGCAGGGCAGGGCAGGGCAAGGTTAATGGTGGTAGGAGTAGGCGTGTGGGCGCAAAAAATCTGCCGCTGCAGGCGGTGCCGTAACCGCCATGGCGGGAAGGAGAGAGGGCCAAAGAAAGAAAGAAGAAAACAAAAAAAAAAAAAAAAAAAGGAGGGGGGGGCGAAAGTGGAGAGGCGGTGGTGTGAGAAGGGCGGGGGCGGAAGGAAGGCAGGAAGGACAAGAGGCGAGGCGACGGCTTGCTTTGTGTATCGGTCGGTCTCTGGCTATGCTTCGTTTTCTGCAGCAGGGTCGGTGCGCGGCGTGGCTCGCGGCAGTGGGAACGCCTGGTGGCTGGACGGCCAGCAATGCGGTTGGATGGGCGGCCACAGCACCGCACCTGTGCCCGAGGAGGAGACGCTGGCGGCGGGCCCTGAGGTGAGGCCGGCTCGGCTGGGGCTGTGGATGTGTAGGTGTGCGCCGCTGCTGCAACAACGAGTAAAACGCGAGAAGAAGGGATGGCGGTAGAGAGAGAGAGAAAAAAAAAAAAGGTCGTGTTGTGTTGATGCGCAGGCAGACGCGTACAGAGGGACGAGCCCGGTCTGCAGCAGGGTGTGGCCGTGCCGAGTGCAGAGCAGCGGCGGCTCGGTTCGGTTCGGCCCGGCCCGGCGGGCCGCGCTGTTGTCGCGGACGTGAGCGCCCCCTGGCGGGTGGCCGGAGGCGGCGCGGCGTGTTGGACGTGTGGCTGGTGGCAGTGCACAATTTGCGAGTGGCTGGCGGTGTGGTGTGGCGGTTGGCGCGTCGGGCGGCGGAGAGGTATGTGTTGCGGGCGCCCTTTGCTGCGCTGCGTCGTTGCGTGTGCCGTACAGGGCGGGCGCTTGTCGACTGTGTGGCGAATTGGCGTGAAACGGCTGCCGAGAGGTGTGTGGTAGCGAGCCGGTCGGTGGTGTCAGTGCGAAGGGGAATGTGCGTGCGTGTTTGGCGGTTTCGGTGTGCTTTTTGCGGCGTGAGAGTGGGAATTAGTGGGGCCGGCTGTTGTGTTGGTTCCTTGTGTCTTGTGTCGCGTAGCTTGATGGCAACGTGGAAGGACGCCGGTTTCGTTTTCGTTTCGAGCCTTGCGTGGCGTGTGGTTGTCGACGTTGACTGGTTGGCGTGTGCCGATGCACGTGCATGTGTGGGTCGCGAGTGCGTTTTTGGCTGGCTGTGTGTGTGTGTGTGTGTGTGTTTTGGGGGGGAAGGGGGAGGCGGTGGTGAAAGTGCAGTCGTCGGGTGGGGCTGGGGCTGTGCGTCGTGGCGGAAAGGTGGTAGGTTGCGGGAAGCGAGCCCGTCGTTGACGGTGTCGCGTGAGTTGTGAATCGAGTGGGGCGCGGGGCGCGGGACAGGAGCAGCGTGCCGCTGCGTCGTGGTCGTCAGCAGAGGCTGTGCGTGTGCTTGTCCTTTTTGTGGGCGGTTCGTGCGAGGCGTTTTTGTTTTGTGTTGCCCTAGTTGTTAGTTTATTTTGTTTGTGTTTGTTATTTTGAGACGACGACTGGTTGGTGGCGTGCGCGCGAAGTGGCGGTGTGCGCTTCCCGTGTCGTTTGTGTTGTTTTGTTTTTTTGTTTTTGTGTGTTTTTTTTTTTGCACTGGGCCCCGGTGGGTGGGTGCGTGTGTGTCGATTGCCGGCTGGCGAAAGGTGCGCCATCGGCGGGGTGGGTCGCCGGCACAAGTAGAGGCGGCGGCGTTGTTGCTGTTGTTGTTGTGTGGTGTTTGTTTTGTTCGGCTGTGTCGGCGAGCTGTGTTGCGGTGCGTGTGAATGGTGGTGCAAAAGTGCTGGCGTTGGGGCTGCGACTGCGACGGCGGCGAGCCGCGGGCGCGCCATTGATAGTGATGTTGTGAACAGCGGCTGTGTACGGTAGTGGTGTTGTTGTAGCACGACGTGCATCCGGGCCGGCGCGGAAAGCGCAGTTGCGGGCGGTTGCCCTTCGGTGCCAGCCATGTCGCGTGAGCGGCGGGTTGCTCTGGTGTCGACACGTGGTGCTCTGGGTTGTTGTGTGGTGCCCTTTGGCCGGTGGGGGTGGTTCGCGTGTGTCTGGTTCGCGCTCGGTGTCTGGTCGTGGTCGTGCTGCTCCCCCGTCTGTCGGCGGTTTCCGACGTCGTCTGTACGTTTTTGTTCGTTTGCGGCGTGCCTGCCGACGTCGTCCCGTCGCGACCTTTCAACCGAAAGTGTGGCGCCCGAAGGTGAACGAACGTAACCCTGACCTCGGCGCTTTACGCTGAGCCGAGCGAACCGAACCGAACCGAACCTAACCTGTGGTGTGGCGAGGTGAGCTCAGCCTAGCCTGTGAGCCCCTAACGTCTACGTAAGGTAAGCTGTCCGGCTCACGCCTCACGTTTGAACGCTTTTTTAACCTACGTTTGACGCTTCTTAACCTAGCACTGACCCCTTAACCTAACCTAACGTGTAACCTAACCTAACCTAACCTCTGACGCCTGACGTGTTTGAATGCTTAACCTAAGTTTGACGCTTAACCTAACCCAAGTCCCCTTAACCTAACCCACGTCCACCTAACCTAACCTAACGTAGACGTGTAAACGTAATGTGTAACGCGTAACGTGTAAGGTCGGCTGTCGTGTGTGCTTGACGGCAGATTGGGTTGGTCTGTAGATTCGGATTGCGGTTTGCCTCGGTCGAGGGGTTGTGGGTCGGAAGCGGCGAGGGGCGGCGGCGCCTGTTGCGCAGGCGGCGTCCGTTTGCGGCGGGCAATTGTTGAGAAACGGCTGTGAATGTTGGCGGGCGAGAGGAGGAGGACGGCGCGCGATGTGGCCCGACGGCTGCGGGCCGATCGGGAAACGGCGGGAGGGCGACGGAAGGCGATGGGGCGGCGGAGGCGCGTTTGCACGGCCGTCATCGCCGCACGCCTCGGCTTGTGTGGCTGTGGCGCCGGCCGCGCTGGCCGGGCTGCCGCGGCGACGGTGTGGGAGTTTTGCCGAAGGTTTGGCCATTGTGGCGGGTCGTCGGCTGGGGCTGTGGGGGCGGCATTTGGGCGGGGGCGGCGATTCTCGGCGGGCCGACCCAGGCTGTAGCGCGCGGTAGCTGCAGTTTGGCCGTGGTTTGCGGCGCTGCCGTGGCGACTGGTTGGCGACTGTGGTGTGGCTGTGTGTAGCCCCATCCTCGGTGGTTTGAAAGGCGCGGGCGGTTGTGGCGCAGGTTTGGGGCTGCTCCGCACAGGCTGTCGGACGTTGGGCGGTAGCAAGCGCGGGAGGCGCGGCGCGGCGGCGCGCAGAGTGGCGGCCGCTCTCTCGGCCGTCCGCGCCCGCCCGCGACACTGGCTGGGCCTTGTGATTCTCTGCTCTGCTGCTGTGCTGTGCTTGCGTGCCTGCCGTCCCGCTCGCTCTCGCTGTGTGTTACGCGCGTCGTCGAAATGGCAGATCAGGCGGCTACGAACGAGACTGCTGCGGCACCCGCCGCCACCGGCACTACGAAGAAGGCCAAGTCTGCGTCGTCTGCGAAGAAGCCGCGCGCCAAGCCTGCGCACCCGCGCACCTCTGAGATGGTGACGGCCGCCATCAAGAGTCTGAAGGAGCGCGGCGGGTCGTCGCTGCAGGCGATCAAGAAGTACATAGCCGCGCACTACAAGCTGGACGCGGAGAAGCTGGCGCCGTTTATCAAGAAGTACCTCAAGTCGGCCGTCGTGGCGGGCGAGCTGGTGCAGACGAAGGGGAAGGGCGCGTCCGGCTCGTTCAAGCTTGCCGGCGCCGGCGGCGGGGGGGCGGCCGAGGGCGGCAAGGCTCGTGCTGGCGGTGCCAAGAAGAAGCGCGCCGCTCCGGCCAGCAAGGAGAAGAAGGGCGCCCGTGCGGCCGGCGCAAAGAAGGCTGGTGGCGTGAAGGCGGCGACCGGTCGGAAGGCGGGCGCCGCCAAGAAGGCGTCTGCGGCGTCGGCCGCTCCCGCGGGTGCGAAGAAGGCGGCTGCGGCCAAGCCGGCCAAGGCCAAGTCGCCGTCGAAGGCGAAGAAGGCCGCCAAGGTTCCGACGAAGAAGCCGAAGGCGCCGCGCCCGAAGAAGGCGACGACGCCGTCTAAGGCGAAGGCTTCGCCCAAGAAGAAGAAGTAGAGTAGAGTAGAGGAGAAAGAGATGGGAAAGGAAGGGTTTGGCGCTTGACTCCGTCGTCCCCACCCCCCGTCGTCGTCTAGTGGCGCGCAAGAGACGCGCGGCCCAAAACGGCCCTTCTCAGGGCCATCAAAGCACGTCGGGGAAGGTTTTGATTGTCGTGTTGCGTTTGGTGTGGGTGTCTGTCTGTATGCCCGTGGGGATGCTGTTTGCGTGCCGTGGTGGTTGGATTGCGGGGGTCGGTGGCGGGTGTGGGCGGCGGTAGCGGTAAGCGGTGTTGTTGTTGTCGTGGTTGATTGTCGCCGTGTTTGTGGCGGCGGCCGACGGTTGGTTTTCTGTCACGTTGTTTTGTTTGAATACGTTGGATGGCTTGCCTGCGTTCGTTCTTCTCGGATGTCTGTCTTGTCGAGTCGTGTCTGGTCTTTGTTTTGTTCCTTTGTGTGTGTTATGTTTTGCAACGGGGGGCACGTTGAGATGTGGAAGGAGTCGGCGGGGATTTCGGCGGCGTGTAGAGCGAGCGAGCGCGCCTGCCTGGCCGTTGGCCGTCGGAGTGGAGTGCGGGTTTTTTTTTTGTTTTCGAAACGAAAGCGGCGGGCGGCCGGCCAGCCAGCCAGCCGTGCGGTGTGACGTCGGCCGTTGGGTATTGTGCGCTTGGAGCGCCGGGGAGGGATGATGTGTGATTGTTGCGCGCTGCTAGCAGGCAGGCAGAGTGAGCGGGTGTGGCGGACGGACGGGAAGTGGTGGTTTTTGTTTTTGGGTTGCGGGGCGAGAGGCAGGCGACCGACAAAGTTTGCTCGCGACGGAGAGATGTTAGTGGCCCTGAAAAGGGCCGTTTTTGTTTGTGCGGTGCGGTGCCGCGGCGCGGTTTAGGCGCGCTCGCCGCGGATGCGGCGCGCGAGCTGGATGTCCTTGGGCATGATGGTGACGCGCTTGGCGTGGATTGCGCACAGGTTGGTGTCTTCGAAGAGGCCGACGAGGTAGGCCTCGCTGGCCTCCTGCAGGGCCATGACTGCGGAGCTCTGGAAGCGCAGGTCGGTCTTGAAGTCCTGGGCGATCTCGCGCACTAGGCGCTGGAATGGCAGCTTGCGGATGAGCAGCTCTGTGCTCTTCTGGTAGCGCCTGATTTCTCGCAGGGCGACGGTGCCCGGCCTGTAGCGGTGGGGCTTCTTGACGCCTCCGGTGGCGGGCGCGCTCTTCCTCGCCGCCTTGGTGGCGAGCTGTTTGCGCGGCGCCTTTCCGCCGGTGGACTTGCGGGCCGTTTGCTTTGTGCGGGCCATGGCGGTAGCGGTAGCGGTAGCGGAGCGGCGTGCGTGGAGGTTAGGTGCGGCGCGGCGTCCGGTGCTGCCTTGACAACGGGCCCGCGCGCCTCCGTGCTGCGCTTATATGCCCTCGGTTGCGCGTGGTGGGGGGAGGGCGGGCCAGAGTCTATATAGGGGGGCGGCGGGCGCGCTGGGCGCAGACCGTAGCCGACTCGCCAGCCGCTGCAGCTGCTGTTTGTGCACGTTTTGCTTTGCCCGAGGAAGGAAGGATGACAGGCCGCGGCAAGGGAGGAAAGGGGCTCGGCAAGGGTGGCGCCAAGCGGCACCGCAAGGTGTTGCGCGACAACATCCAGGGCATCACGAAGCCCGCCATCCGCCGCCTGGCTCGCAGGGGCGGCGTGAAGCGCATCTCTGGTCTGATCTACGAGGAGACCCGCGGGGTGCTGAAGGTGTTCCTGGAGAACGTGATCCGCGACGCGGTGACGTACACTGAGCACGCCAAGCGCAAGACTGTGACGGCCATGGACGTGGTGTACGCCCTGAAGAGGCAGGGGCGCACCCTGTACGGTTTCGGCGGTTAGGCTGCGTCGCAGCGGGCGCTGGCCTTCCCGCGGCCGTGCTTGTGGGTGGGAGAGACTAGAAAACGGCCCTTTTCAGGGCCACCACACTGTTCGGAAGTTGAAAAGTGCGAAAGAGTCTGTGTTGTTGCTGCGTGTGTTTGTTTGTTTCTTTCTTTCTTTCCGTTTGAGCGACGTGATGTGACTGGGAGGGGAGAAGGAAAGGAAACGTGTCATGTGGCTGGCTGTGTGTGGAGCTGCTTCGTTTGTGTGTCTTTGTATCGATCGCGACGGAGATGGCGGGCTGTGTGTTGTTGTGCGAGAGGCGGTGATTATTTGCTTGCGTGGTTTGGCTCTGTGTGTTTGTTTGCGGCGGCGTTGGGGTTTCCGAGGCAAGGCGTGTGGGCATAGGCGGCCGGATCAGCTGTTTCGTTCGTGTCGACGGCCGTTGCGCGCGGGAGTGGAGGGCGGTGTGTCGACACGCCTCCCTTTAACAATGGTCATTATTGCTGCCGTTGTCGGTTTGGAAGGCGACTGCGACCGTGCAAAATGTGTGTGTGTGTGTTGGGCCACACGGGCTGTGTGGACGACAAGATGGCGGACGTGCGCCGGCGGCGGCTGTGCTGTGACAGTGCAAAGTTGAAACAAAACAAGGTGCGGCGAGGACGACTGAAATTTTGCTTTGGACGTAGGTTTGTGTGGTGGCCCTGAAAAGGGCCGATTGTTGTGGGCCGAGCCGGCAAAGCGCGTTGCGTGCAGGGGAGCACGCGGCGCTGCGATTGCCTGGCCTCCTTTAGGCCTTCTTCTCGGTCTTCTTTGGCAGCAGGACGGCCTGGATGTTGGGCAGGACACCACCCTGTGCGATGGTGACGCCCGACAGGAGCTTGTTGAGCTCCTCGTCGTTGCGGATGGCAAGCTGCAGGTGGCGCGGGATGATGCGCGTCTTCTTGTTGTCGCGGGCCGCGTTTCCGGCCAGCTCGAGCACCTCAGCCGCGAGGTACTCCATGACGGCGGCGAGGTAGACGGGCGCCCCGGCGCCGACGCGCTCTGCGTAGTTTCCCTTGCGCAGGAGGCGGTGGATTCTGCCGACCGGGAACTGGAGCCCGGCCCTGCTTGAGCGGGACTTTGACTTGCCCTTGACTTTGCCTCCCTTTCCGCGTCCGGACATGGCGATGGGCTAGCGACGGTGCACACGAAACGGAAACGAAAACGACCGGTGCGAGCGGCAGCGAGTCGAGCAGCGGAGTGCGTGCCGGCGCAGCCGGGGTGGGGGTGCTTTATGGGCTCGGGTGCGGCGGCCGGTTGCGCGCGCGCCCCATTGGTCGGCGGCCGCAACAGGGCGAGCTGGTAAAGGTGCGGCGGCGGCTGGCGGCGGGTGCCACTGTGTGGGGAGACGCTGACTAGAGCGGAGCGCTTGCTACTGGTGTTGCTGCTGCCGTACGTTGGTTCGAGATGCCGCCCAAGACTAGCGGGAAGGCCGCCAAGAAGGCTGGCAAGGCGCAGAAGAACATTTCGAAGGGCGACAAGAAGAAGAAGCGCAAGAGGAAGGAGAGCTATGCCATCTACATCTACAAGGTGCTGAAGCAGGTGCACCCTGACACGGGCATCTCGTCGAAGGCGATGAGCATCATGAACAGCTTCGTGAACGACATTTTCGAGCGCATTGCGGCCGAGGCTTCTCGCCTGGCGCACTACAACAAGCGCTCGACCATCACGTCCCGCGAGATCCAGACCGCTGTGCGGCTGTTGCTGCCTGGCGAGCTGGCCAAGCACGCCGTGAGCGAGGGCACGAAGGCGGTGACCAAGTACACGAGCTCCAAGTAAGGGGGTGGCTCTGGAATGGAAGGAAGGAAGGATGGAGAAGGCTCGTCCGTTGCGAGAGCGGCAAAACGGCCCTTTTCAGGGCCACCAACTTGCCTTTTGCGGGAAGGGCGGAATTGTTGTTGTTGTTGTTTGTGTGGACGGCTGTGATGTATGTGTGCATTTTGATTGTGGGTGGGGGGGGCGCGTCAAAGCGTGTTGCGCGGGGTACGGCCACGAGGTTGGTCGCCGTGGCGTGGAATGGTGGCACGCCTCGTTGGCGTGGTTTTTGACCCATTGGTGTTGTTGGTGTGTGTGTGTGTGTTACCCGTCTGCGAGGGGGGACAGTGCGATCGGCGACTTTTGTGTCACCGTAACGACGGCCGTTTGCGGGTTTGTTTTGTTTGCACATCATACATGGCGAGGGTGAAATGTGAAATGTTTTTGTTTGGTTTTTTTTTTTTTTTTTGCCGCCCACTATTCCCTTTGCTGTACGCCGAGTTTGACAATGGTGCGACGTAACTGCAGCGTGGAGGTGTGTGAGTGACGTTGAAATGAACGTGCCATTAAGACGCATTGTTGTTGTATTGTACTGTACGTGTACGGCGACACGCACGATGATGTACCATTCGACTCTGATGTTTGATAGCCGTGTCTGACTGATTGCGTACGACGCACGCACACCGATGTCGTCATTCAAGATGCACGCGTGTCCAGTGCAGTATACAGTAAGCGCGACGACGGCGGCGGCGGTCGTTTGTTTGGCGAATGTCTGTACACGTGTTTGTCTGTGTCCATCCGGTATGTATTTGTTTGTTTTGAAAGTGTTTTGTGTGTCGGTGACGTGGTCCGATCCGTCGCCCCCTGAGTAACTGTCGATCGGCGCGATAGACCGGCGTCACGCAACTGAACCGAAGTCGTGGGCACACCCGTCATACTGTTGTACACCGTCGCGCTGAGAACGGTAACGAAAGGTTGACTTTGATCGGTCGAATGTCCGGGCAGAACGTGAGGAATGAGGCAAGAGTGCAAGGAGGGGGGGAAGGGAAAAAGGGGAGAAACGCATTCGTAGAGCAACGGAACGTTCCCGTGTCGGAGGCGTATTGGAGCCGCACTGAAATGCGTTTAACGGCGGCGCGGCTGCAAGTGTCTGCCGTGGTGAACGTTACCTTTGACGGCTGCATTGGGCTTTGCCTTTGCTTTTGCTTTCGCTTTCGCGTTCGCTTTCGCTTTCCCGGATGTACGTAACGTTTGTTGATATGGTTCTGAGGAAGAGTGTATGACAGTGCCGTGCCGTCCATGTTCGTGTGCCCTCCCATTGTGTGTATGCTATTGTCTGTGTACTTGAATGATGTATGTAGGTGTTAGTGGACATGTTTTACCAGTGGGGGGAAATGGATCGTCGATAGTTGCCGTCACTCTGTCACGGTCGAGATGACGCACCCTCCGTACAGAAAGGTGTCGAGAAAGTGAGTGTGTGTGTGTGTGTGTGTGTGTGTGTGTGTGTGTGTGTGTGTGTGTGCGTGCGTGCGTGCGTGCGTGCGTGCGTCCGTGAATTGGCAGTGTTTGGAGGTGGGCGTGCCCTGCATGTGGCCCGGAAGGCTGTTCGTTAGGCGGTAGTGTTGTGTGGACAGGGGAGGGGCATGCGTAACGCTGCTGGCATGGCATTTCGGGAGATGGGAGGGGGCAAACGAGGAAACGAGGAGCGGCGGCCAAAGACGGGACGGGGAGGGGCGCGGTGTGGGTGGCTTGCGCCTGTGCTCGGCGTTGTGGTTTGTGCAAAAGAGGAGGAGAAAAACAATGTGAGTTGCCAGGGAGGGGAGCGGTGTTGTGTTGTGGTTGTCGTGGTGTAGCCGCAGACGCGGCTGTCAGTGAACGTGGCGAGACGGACGGATGCGCGGAGGGGCGGGGGCGGCGCATTTCGCCGGTGCCGTGCCGTGCCATGCCTGAAAGCCGCGTGGTCGCTGTGTTGTTGGTGGCGTGGGGGCGAGGAGAGTACCGTACGGGTGTGCTTGTGCGCCGGAAATGGCACACTGCGCCCGCCCGTCTTGGAGGCTGATGGCTGTGGTGTGGAAATGGGGCGCGGTGATGTTGAAGCAGTTGAAGAACAGAAAAGAAACCAAGAAAACGGAAGGCGTGATGCGGCGGTGGTGGTGAGAGCGGGAAAAACAAAACAAAAAAAAAACAACAAAAAAAAAAAAAAAGAAGGAAAAACAACAAGAAAACAAAAAGTCTATCAATATTAAAATGTAAATGGAAATGGAAATGGACCCAGGTATAACCTCCCTGCACAAATAGCAGAGAGTCCGATGATAATAAAAATGTGCCAGAATGTTAACGTCCCTACAAAACAAACCCAACGATAATATTAATGAAAGAGTGAACCGTATGTAACATTGCAACAGACATAATGAAACCTGATAAATTGTATAAGGGCAGCAGCGTTGACCTTTGGCCCTGTATTCAGAATAAAAAGAGCCAAAGATCGTTACCCCAATGAAAAAGACACTGAAACACGTATGTAACATAGTAGCGATGGCGAGACATTGTAGCATCTGTGACCAGAGAGTTTGCGCTGGACTGCGCGAGTGTTGCGAGCGGTTCTCAGTCAGTCAGTCAGTCAGTAGTCGTTGCGAGTCCGTAGCTCTGTGTAGTTGAGGGCTGTACTCTGTCAGTAGTCGTCGCGTGCAGTACGCTAATAGTCGTCATGCAGAGCGGTCGGTCAGTAGTAGCAGCCGAGTGCGGTTGTGTGATGTAGGCGGTCGGCAACACTGGTCAAGATGGTGAATAAGGTATACTGTTAATTAATATAATCATTAGATAATGAAAAATTGTATTTATTGTAATTATTCTCCAACAAGTTCCCCAGTAATAATTTTTATTTCAAAAGCATTTTTCAAACATTTAATTGTTTATTGAACTAAAGAGTTCGTTGCACTTCACATTTCATTCCACTTCTTTGAAGAAAAATGTCACTAAAATCACAAAAAAAGAGAATATTATTATTTGCAATGCAGTTCCTCCAAGCGCTGCGCAACAACCAGAGCAGAAATGTGACATCCATTTATTCGGAGGTAAGACATTAATTCTGATTGTTTTGCACAGGGCCAAAGACCGATATTTCGGTTTAATTGAAGTTTCTTGTCACTGAACGGACGTTTTTAAATGTTGTGTGAAGACTTTATATTTGAGTCAGATTGCGAATTTCACATTTTTGTTGCCATTTTCAATACCTCTCATTGTGGGCGAGGTTACAATTAGCGCAATGTCCATTAGCATCCGTAAATAACATTGTCCATTATTTTAAATGTTGCTGGGAGGTTACAACACACACACAAAAAAAAAAAAAAAAAAACAAAAAAAAAAACAAAAAATTGCATTTATATCCGCTCCTCAATTGTAGATACCCCTTACACAGCTGTGTGCAATGAATGAGTGCTGGCTGGTAATTAATTGCACTCCTTGGAGGGAAATGCCATAGGAAGTAGTCTTTAAAAAGTGAATGTTTTTCGTTAAGAGACAAAAGTTACTTTAGAAAAAAAGTAATAGTGGGGCTTTTGTTGTTGAACAAAATAAGTACAATGAACATACGTTATCAGATTTGCGCAATGCAGCGTCACACCACCTTTTGATTATAACACAATAGACTATACATCGTCCCGAACCGTGACCAGAGTCGCGAGACGAGCAGAGCACGCCGCCGACGCCCGCTCAGTACAACCGTCCACCCGCTACTACTGTCGACCGACTACTACCTCTCCCGACTCGCGCTACAATATATATATATAACAACTGTTCCTGGCGACCCGGTGCGTGCCACTACTGTCGTCTGGCGCGGTCCAAGCGCCGACTAGCAGCGATAAAGAACTCTCTGGTCAGACAGAGATGCTGTCATGCCTCGCCATCGCTCTGGTAATGAATACATACGTGTTGCAGCGTGCGTACCACCGGAACACGCAGTGGCGGAGCCAAAGACTGTGTTGTCGAGGTCGAGTGCGAGCGGGAAGAGAGGCAGCGTCGGCACGGAGATGCAAGCGAGCGCGAGACGCACGGGGGCTGCGGCGTGGCGCGTTTGCGGTCGGCGCCTTTGGTGGCAACGGCCGGGACAAGCAGCGGTGTATGGTGTGGTGCGGGGCGGACAGGGGCGGAGGCGGCGCGACGACGGCATGGGGGCGAAAACGGGACGGGGGACGGCGGATGTTGAGAGGCGTCACGCGCGGACAGGACACAGACACAGAGACACACAGATTGGAAAGGGAGGGTGCGCGGTAGTAGTTGGGAATGTGCGTACCGTGCGGGATGGGAGTGGGCGAGGAACACGGTCGTGGCCCCTGTTTTGGGTGCGTGTGATGACGTCGGTGTGTTGTGGGAAGGGAAGGTGCTGTGGCGGCGGCGCGTAATGGGCGTAGGCCGAAAAGAGAAAGGAACGTGGGCAGTGTGTTGGCAAGCGTCGGTTCGACTGCGACGTTGATGGGCAGGGCAGGGCAGGGCAGGGCAGGGCAGGGCAGGGCAAGGTTAATGGTGGTAGGAGTAGGCGTGTGGGCGCAAAAAATCTGCCGCTGCAGGCGGTGCCGTAACCGCCATGGCGGGAAGGAGAGAGGGCCAAAGAAAGAAAGAAGAAAACAAAAAAAAAAAAAAAAAAAAGGAGGGGGGGGCGAAAGTGGAGAGGCGGTGGTGTGAGAAGGGCGGGGGCGGAAGGAAGGCAGGAAGGACAAGAGGCGAGGCGACGGCTTGCTTTGTGTATCGGTCGGTCTCTGGCTATGCTTCGTTTTCTGCAGCAGGGTCGGTGCGCGGCGTGGCTCGCGGCAGTGGGAACGCCTGGTGGCTGGACGGCCAGCAATGCGGTTGGATGGGCGGCCACAGCACCGCACCTGTGCCCGAGGAGGAGACGCTGGCGGCGGGCCCTGAGGTGAGGCCGGCTCGGCTGGGGCTGTGGATGTGTAGGTGTGCGCCGCTGCTGCAACAACGAGTAAAACGCGAGAAGAAGGGATGGCGGTAGAGAGAGAGAGAAAAAAAAAAAAGGTCGTGTTGTGTTGATGCGCAGGCAGACGCGTACAGAGGGACGAGCCCGGTCTGCAGCAGGGTGTGGCCGTGCCGAGTGCAGAGCAGCGGCGGCTCGGTTCGGTTCGGCCCGGCCCGGCGGGCCGCGCTGTTGTCGCGGACGTGAGCGCCCCCTGGCGGGTGGCCGGAGGCGGCGCGGCGTGTTGGACGTGTGGCTGGTGGCAGTGCACAATTTGCGAGTGGCTGGCGGTGTGGTGTGGCGGTTGGCGCGTCGGGCGGCGGAGAGGTATGTGCTGCGGGCGCCCTTTGCTGCGCTGCGTCGTTGCGTGTGCCGTACAGGGCGGGCGCTTGTCGACTGTGTGGCGAATTGGCGTGAAACGGCTGCCGAGAGGTGTGTGGTAGCGAGCCGGTCGGTGGTGTCAGTGCGAAGGGGAATGTGCGTGCGTGTTTGGCGGTTTCGGTGTGCTTTTTGCGGCGTGAGAGTGGGAATTAGTGGGGCCGGCTGTTGTGTTGGTTCCTTGTGTCTTGTGTCGCGTAGCTTGATGGCAACGTGGAAGGACGCCGGTTTCGTTTTCGTTTCGAGCCTTGCGTGGCGTGTGGTTGTCGACGTTGACTGGTTGGCGTGTGCCGATGCACGTGCATGTGTGGGTCGCGAGTGCGTTTTTGGCTGGCTGTGTGTGTGTGTGTGTGTGTGTGTTTTGGGGGGGAAGGGGGAGGCGGTGGTGAAAGTGCAGTCGTCGGGTGGGGCTGGGGCTGTGCGTCGTGGCGGAAAGGTGGTAGGTTGCGGGAAGCGAGCCCGTCGTTGACGGTGTCGCGTGAGTTGTGAATCGAGTGGGGCGCGGGGCGCGGGACAGGAGCAGCGTGCCGCTGCGTCGTGGTCGTCAGCAGAGGCTGTGCGTGTGCTTGTCCTTTTTGTGGGCGGTTCGTGCGAGGCGTTTTTGTTTTGTGTTGCCCTAGTTGTTAGTTTATTTTGTTTGTGTTTGTTATTTTGAGACGACGACTGGTTGGTGGCGTGCGCGCGAAGTGGCGGTGTGCGCTTCCCGTGTCGTTTGTGTTGTTTTGTTTTTTTTGTTTTTGTGTGTTTTTTTTTTTGCACTGGGCCCCGGTGGGTGGGTGCGTGTGTGTCGATTGCCGGCTGGCGAAAGGTGCGCCATCGGCGGGGTGGGTCGCCGGCACAAGTAGAGGCGGCGGCGTTGTTGCTGTTGTTGTTGTGTGGTGTTTGTTTTGTTCGGCTGTGTCGGCGAGCTGTGTTGCGGTGCGTGTGAATGGTGGTGCAAAAGTGCTGGCGTTGGGGCTGCGACTGCGACGGCGGCGAGCCGCGGGCGCGCCATTGATAGTGATGTTGTGAACAGCGGCTGTGTACGGTAGTGGTGTTGTTGTAGCACGACGTGCATCCGGGCCGGCGCGGAAAGCGCAGTTGCGGGCGGTTGCCCTTCGGTGCCAGCCATGTCGCGTGAGCGGCGGGTTGCTCTGGTGTCGACACGTGGTGCTCTGGGTTGTTGTGTGGTGCCCTTTGGCCGGTGGGGGTGGTTCGCGTGTGTCTGGTTCGCGCTCGGTGTCTGGTCGTGGTCGTGCTGCTCCCCCGTCTGTCGGCGGTTTCCGACGTCGTCTGTACGTTTTTGTTCGTTTGCGGCGTGCCTGCCGACGTCGTCCCGTCGCGACCTTTCAACCGAAAGTGTGGCGCCCGAAGGTGAACGAACGTAACCCTGACCTCGGCGCTTTACGCTGAGCCGAGCGAACCGAACCGAACCGAACCTAACCTGTGGTGTGGCGAGGTGAGCTCAGCCTGTGAGCCCCTAACGTCTACGTAAGGTAAGCTGTCCGGCTCACGCCTCACGTTTGAACGCTTTTTTAACCTACGTTTGACGCTTCTTAACCTAGCACTGACCCCTTAACCTAACCTAACGTGTAACCTAACCTAACCTAACCTCTGACGCCTGACGTGTTTGAATGCTTAACCTAAGTTTGACGCTTAACCTAACCCAAGTCCCCTTAACCTAACCCACGTCCACCTAACCTAACCTAACGTAGACGTGTAAACGTAATGTGTAACGCGTAACGTGTAAGGTCGGCTGTCGTGTGTGCTTGACGGCAGATTGGGTTGGTCTGTAGATTCGGATTGCGGTTTGCCTCGGTCGAGGGGTTGTGGGTCGGAAGCGGCGAGGGGCGGCGGCGCCTGTTGCGCAGGCGGCGTCCGTTTGCGGCGGGCAATTGTTGAGAAACGGCTGTGAATGTTGGCGGGCGAGAGGAGGAGGACGGCGCGCGATGTGGCCCGACGGCTGCGGGCCGATCGGGAAACGGCGGGAGGGCGACGGAAGGCGATGGGGCGGCGGAGGCGCGTTTGCACGGCCGTCATCGCCGCACGCCTCGGCTTGTGTGGCTGTGGCGCCGGCCGCGCTGGCCGGGCTGCCGCGGCGACGGTGTGGGAGTTTTGCCGAAGGTTTGGCCATTGTGGCGGGTCGTCGGCTGGGGCTGTGGGGGCGGCATTTGGGCGGGGGCGGCGATTCTCGGCGGGCCGACCCAGGCTGTAGCGCGCGGTAGCTGCAGTTTGGCCGTGGTTTGCGGCGCTGCCGTGGCGACTGGTTGGCGACTGTGGTGTGGCTGTGTGTAGCCCCATCCTCGGTGGTTTGAAAGGCGCGGGCGGTTGTGGCGCAGGTTTGGGGCTGCTCCGCACAGGCTGTCGGACGTTGGGCGGTAGCAAGCGCGGGAGGCGCGGCGCGGCGGCGCGCAGAGTGGCGGCCGCTCTCTCGGCCGTCCGCGCCCGCCCGCGACACTGGCTGGGCCTTGTGATTCTCTGCTCTGCTGCTGTGCTGTGCTTGCGTGCCTGCCGTCCCGCTCGCTCTCGCTGTGTGTTACGCGCGTCGTCGAAATGGCAGATCAGGCGGCTACGAACGAGACTGCTGCGGCACCCGCCGCCACCGGCACTACGAAGAAGGCCAAGTCTGCGTCGTCTGCGAAGAAGCCGCGCGCCAAGCCTGCGCACCCGCGCACCTCTGAGATGGTGACGGCCGCCATCAAGAGTCTGAAGGAGCGCGGCGGGTCGTCGCTGCAGGCGATCAAGAAGTACATAGCCGCGCACTACAAGCTGGACGCGGAGAAGCTGGCGCCGTTTATCAAGAAGTACCTCAAGTCGGCCGTCGTGGCGGGCGAGCTGGTGCAGACGAAGGGGAAGGGCGCGTCCGGCTCGTTCAAGCTTGCCGGCGCCGGCGGCGGGGGGGCGGCCGAGGGCGGCAAGGCTCGTGCTGGCGGTGCCAAGAAGAAGCGCGCCGCTCCGGCCAGCAAGGAGAAGAAGGGCGCCCGTGCGGCCGGCGCAAAGAAGGCTGGTGGCGTGAAGGCGGCGACCGGTCGGAAGGCGGGCGCCGCCAAGAAGGCGTCTGCGGCGTCGGCCGCTCCCGCGGGTGCGAAGAAGGCGGCTGCGGCCAAGCCGGCCAAGGCCAAGTCGCCGTCGAAGGCGAAGAAGGCCGCCAAGGTTCCGACGAAGAAGCCGAAGGCGCCGCGCCCGAAGAAGGCGACGACGCCGTCTAAGGCGAAGGCTTCGCCCAAGAAGAAGAAGTAGAGTAGAGTAGAGGAGAAAGAGATGGGAAAGGAAGGGTTTGGCGCTTGACTCCGTCGTCCCCACCCCCCGTCGTCGTCTAGTGGCGCGCAAGAGACGCGCGGCCCAAAACGGCCCTTCTCAGGGCCATCAAAGCACGTCGGGGAAGGTTTTGATTGTCGTGTTGCGTTTGGTGTGGGTGTCTGTCTGTATGCCCGTGGGGATGCTGTTTGCGTGCCGTGGTGGTTGGATTGCGGGGGTCGGTGGCGGGTGTGGGCGGCGGTAGCGGTAAGCGGTGTTGTTGTTGTCGTGGTTGATTGTCGCCGTGTTTGTGGCGGCGGCCGACGGTTGGTTTTCTGTCACGTTGTTTTGTTTGAATACGTTGGATGGCTTGCCTGCGTTCGTTCTTCTCGGATGTCTGTCTTGTCGAGTCGTGTCTGGTCTTTGTTTTGTTCCTTTGTGTGTGTTATGTTTTGCAACGGGGGGCACGTTGAGATGTGGAAGGAGTCGGCGGGGATTTCGGCGGCGTGTAGAGCGAGCGAGCGCGCCTGCCTGGCCGTTGGCCGTCGGAGTGGAGTGCGGGTTTTTTTTTTGTTTTCGAAACGAAAGCGGCGGGCGGCCGGCCAGCCAGCCAGCCGTGCGGTGTGACGTCGGCCGTTGGGTATTGTGCGCTTGGAGCGCCGGGGAGGGATGATGTGTGATTGTTGCGCGCTGCTAGCAGGCAGGCAGAGTGAGCGGGTGTGGCGGACGGACGGGAAGTGGTGGTTTTTGTTTTTGGGTTGCGGGGCGAGAGGCAGGCGACCGACAAAGTTTGCTCGCGACGGAGAGATGTTAGTGGCCCTGAAAAGGGCCGTTTTTGTTTGTGCGGTGCGGTGCCGCGGCGCGGTTTAGGCGCGCTCGCCGCGGATGCGGCGCGCGAGCTGGATGTCCTTGGGCATGATGGTGACGCGCTTGGCGTGGATTGCGCACAGGTTGGTGTCTTCGAAGAGGCCGACGAGGTAGGCCTCGCTGGCCTCCTGCAGGGCCATGACTGCGGAGCTCTGGAAGCGCAGGTCGGTCTTGAAGTCCTGGGCGATCTCGCGCACTAGGCGCTGGAATGGCAGCTTGCGGATGAGCAGCTCTGTGCTCTTCTGGTAGCGCCTGATTTCTCGCAGGGCGACGGTGCCCGGCCTGTAGCGGTGGGGCTTCTTGACGCCTCCGGTGGCGGGCGCGCTCTTCCTCGCCGCCTTGGTGGCGAGCTGTTTGCGCGGCGCCTTTCCGCCGGTGGACTTGCGGGCCGTTTGCTTTGTGCGGGCCATGGCGGTAGCGGTAGCGGTAGCGGAGCGGCGTGCGTGGAGGTTAGGTGCGGCGCGGCGTCCGGTGCTGCCTTGACAACGGGCCCGCGCGCCTCCGTGCTGCGCTTATATGCCCTCGGTTGCGCGTGGTGGGGGGAGGGCGGGCCAGAGTCTATATAGGGGGGCGGCGGGCGCGCTGGGCGCAGACCGTAGCCGACTCGCCAGCCGCTGCAGCTGCTGTTTGTGCACGTTTTGCTTTGCCCGAGGAAGGAAGGATGACAGGCCGCGGCAAGGGAGGAAAGGGGCTCGGCAAGGGTGGCGCCAAGCGGCACCGCAAGGTGTTGCGCGACAACATCCAGGGCATCACGAAGCCCGCCATCCGCCGCCTGGCTCGCAGGGGCGGCGTGAAGCGCATCTCTGGTCTGATCTACGAGGAGACCCGCGGGGTGCTGAAGGTGTTCCTGGAGAACGTGATCCGCGACGCGGTGACGTACACTGAGCACGCCAAGCGCAAGACTGTGACGGCCATGGACGTGGTGTACGCCCTGAAGAGGCAGGGGCGCACCCTGTACGGTTTCGGCGGTTAGGCTGCGTCGCAGCGGGCGCTGGCCTTCCCGCGGCCGTGCTTGTGGGTGGGAGAGACTAGAAAACGGCCCTTTTCAGGGCCACCACACTGTTCGGAAGTTGAAAAGTGCGAAAGAGTCTGTGTTGTTGCTGCGTGTGTTTGTTTGTTTCTTTCTTTCTTTCCGTTTGAGCGACGTGATGTGACTGGGAGGGGAGAAGGAAAGGAAACGTGTCATGTGGCTGGCTGTGTGTGGAGCTGCTTCGTTTGTGTGTCTTTGTATCGATCGCGACGGAGATGGCGGGCTGTGTGTTGTTGTGCGAGAGGCGGTGATTATTTGCTTGCGTGGTTTGGCTCTGTGTGTTTGTTTGCGGCGGCGTTGGGGTTTCCGAGGCAAGGCGTGTGGGCATAGGCGGCCGGATCAGCTGTTTCGTTCGTGTCGACGGCCGTTGCGCGCGGGAGTGGAGGGCGGTGTGTCGACACGCCTCCCTTTAACAATGGTCATTATTGCTGCCGTTGTCGGTTTGGAAGGCGACTGCGACCGTGCAAAATGTGTGTGTGTGTGTTGGGCCACACGGGCTGTGTGGACGACAAGATGGCGGACGTGCGCCGGCGGCGGCTGTGCTGTGACAGTGCAAAGTTGAAACAAAACAAGGTGCGGCGAGGACGACTGAAATTTTGCTTTGGACGTAGGTTTGTGTGGTGGCCCTGAAAAGGGCCGATTGTTGTGGGCCGAGCCGGCAAAGCGCGTTGCGTGCAGGGGAGCACGCGGCGCTGCGATTGCCTGGCCTCCTTTAGGCCTTCTTCTCGGTCTTCTTTGGCAGCAGGACGGCCTGGATGTTGGGCAGGACACCACCCTGTGCGATGGTGACGCCCGACAGGAGCTTGTTGAGCTCCTCGTCGTTGCGGATGGCAAGCTGCAGGTGGCGCGGGATGATGCGCGTCTTCTTGTTGTCGCGGGCCGCGTTTCCGGCCAGCTCGAGCACCTCAGCCGCGAGGTACTCCATGACGGCGGCGAGGTAGACGGGCGCCCCGGCGCCGACGCGCTCTGCGTAGTTTCCCTTGCGCAGGAGGCGGTGGATTCTGCCGACCGGGAACTGGAGCCCGGCCCTGCTTGAGCGGGACTTCGACTTGCCCTTGACTTTGCCTCCCTTTCCGCGTCCGGACATGGCGATGGGCTAGCGACGGTGCACACGAAACGGAAACGAAAACGACCGGTGCGAGCGGCAGCGAGTCGAGCAGCGGAGTGCGTGCCGGCGCAGCCTGCTGCTCCTTTTCTGACTTCCTCACTGTGAGGAGGTTCAGGTGGAAGTTTGTGGCCTGTTGGCCTTTACTCCCCTGGGATGATTGATGAGTCTTCTTTCTTGACTTGTAGGTTGTTCTGTACTGGCAAGGAGTGCCGATAACCTATTTTCTGTATTTGTCGGTGTGACGACTTTTCTTCTTCTTCTTCTTACTTGAGGGCTCTCCCTCGGTTGGGATAGTGGATACAGTGTATCCAGCTTTCTCATACTCTCCGTGGACGAGAGCGAAGATGACGTAGCGCATTTGCCACTCTGTGAAAATTGGGAAGGAATTGATCAGATCGTAATCCTCCTTGGAAAGACCAACAAGGCCTTCTGGATATTCGATTGGTTGGTGTGGAGGTGAAGGTTTAGAAAGGTTAGGAGGAACGAAGGGATAAGGGTTGTCGTGGTGGGGATATGTACCATCGCGAAGCGATGCAGCTATCTTCTGCGTCACAGCGCTTGCGCTGTACATGTCGGGAAGCGGGAGGAATGGGACTTCTTCCCACCCTTCTTCTTGCGCTTCTGCTTCTGCGTCCGTCTTGGGCAGTGTTGCCTCCCCTTCGGCAGGCACGTCGGTCTGCGTGGCCACCGTCGCAAACTTCTTCTCTCGAGGAGGAGTCGTCTGGCTGGCGGTGTCGACCGCTGTGGCGGAAGCTGCCTTGGCTGAGCGAAGCTCCTGCGTCAGCTCAGCAATCTGACGCCGAGCCTCGCCCAGTTCCGCCAGCATGGCCGCCCTCTCTTCCGCCATGGCGGATTTGAAGGCGGACATGGCTTCTTCTACGGCGTCGCTGAGGCGCCTGGTGATGGCGTCTTCTGAGCGAGTGACCACCTCTTCGCGTGTGGTGGTCACTTGCTTCTGCGTCTTCTCTGGTCCGCGCCAATTTCTCCTGTACGCGCAGGAACGGGCGTTAGCCGCGTGTGCGCCACCGCAGTTGGCGCATGTGCAGGGGGCGTCCTTCGGCTTCTTGCAGTCGCGTGTGTCGTGTGCTTGCGCACACTTCAAACACGCGACTGCTCCGCTGCAGTGCTTGGCGACGTGGCCAAGCTTTTGGCAGCGAAAGCACTGCGGTGTAGACTTCTTCTTCTTCTTCCCGGCAGGTCCTGCTAACGTGAGCAGCAACTCAGCCAAGGCAGCAGCTTTGCGTCCACTTCCGCGTCCCGACATCACGATAACCAACAGCGACAACGAACTAACGTGTACTCTCCGCGGCGTGAGCGGGAATGCCGGCGCAGCCTGCTGCTGCTTACATCTAATACTTTCCCCTCTTTGGGGAAGTGTGAGGGGGAGTTTGTAGCCTTTCGGCTTTTACTCCCCTGTGTACTTGTGTGTGTGATTATTTCTGTACTTTTTTGATGTCTGTGAGATGTGATGTTTGTTCTGTGTGAGTCTGGTACTTGCCTGAGGTTTGGCGAGATAGTTGTAGCATTTTGGGTAGGAGTAGGATTTGGGAATGGGTATTGGGATTTTTCTCTTCGACTTAGTCGTCGAAGATCGTCATGGGGCGATTGTGTTTATCGCGGGACATGTCATACCGACCTAGGGAGTGGATGAGAGCGTTTCCCGACCTGGAAGTACCTTCATAGAAGGCCCTTGCCAAGTCTTGAAAACGCTCTCTCAGTAGTGGGATTTCCGCAGCGGCATGCAAATCGTCGATAGGGAATCCAAGGGGTAAACGCAGTGCCCTCCTGAGGGCGCGGTTCTGCAGCCTCTGGAGTTTGTCCAGGTGCTGCTTCGCCGCGTATCCCCAGACAGGACACGCGTATTCCATGACTGGCCGGATCAGGGCCTGGTACACGTTCACTCCTACTGAGCAGGAAAGGGAGCTGGATGAGTTGAGGATTGGGTACAGGATGGACATTCTGGCGCAGACCTTCCTATGGACCTCGTCTATGTGGGGTTTCCACGTAAGACGAGAGTCCAAGGTTACGCCAAGGTACTTGGCGGTTCTGCGCCAGGGGAGTTGGGTTCCGTTTAGGTGAAGGTGGAGGGGGGGCCGTTGAGGAGGTTCGCGCCTTCCGAGCCTACGGGTGATCAGCATCGCCTGCGTCTTTTCAGAATTGATGGTGATTCGCCAGCGACGGGCCCAAGTTTCTGTGTCATCTAAAACCCTTTGTAGCCTACGGATGACCAGATCCTTGTTCGCGTTTCTTGTGTAGAAGGCTGTATCGTCAGCGTACTGTGCAGTGTGCACCAGGGGGGCCGTTGGTGTGTCCGCAGTGTACAGACTGTACAAAACGGGCCCCAGGACCGATCCCTGTGGCACCCCAGCACGAATACGCCTTCTGGTGGAGGTGGACGTTTCTACTTTGACAGAGAAAGTTCTGTTCGAGAGATAGCTTTTAATCTGTTTAACTATACTCCCGGGGAACCCTTGGGTGTACAACTTGTAGAGTAGCCCTCTATGCCATACTGAGTCAAAGGCCTTGGCTACGTCAAGTAGCACTATCCCGCAGTAGCCTCTGTGGTTGAAGCCCTCAGTGGCTGCTTCAACCACTCTCATGATCTGTTGTGGGGCAGAGTGGTTCTGCCGGAATCCGAATTGGAAGTCCGGCAGAATTTGCTCTCTGGTGATGTGTTCTTGTATAGGTCTTAGCAGGAGGCGCTCGTAGATCTTGCTGAGAGTTGGCAAGAGGCTAATCGGCCTGTAGTGCTGCGGGAACAGAGGGTCTTTCCCTGGTTTGTGTATTGCGACCACTTCCGCGTGTTTCCAGCAAGCTGGGAACTCGCGGGTACGAGTAATCTCGTTGAAGACGTTCGCGAGGTGTTCGATCGCCGTGGGTGGGAGGTTTTTGACCAACTGGTTGGTGACATTGTCATGTCCTGGCGCCTTTTTGGAGGGGAGGTACCTAATTACTTTTGCCACGTCTTCGGGGGCAAAAACTGTGGGTTCGTCTTCTGGGTCCTCCTCAGCATTGAGGAAGACAGCCAGTTGACGACGGACCACTCTTTCATGATCATCATCCTGGGGTTCAGCCGCTTGGAACTGCTTCTCGAAAGTGTCGGCGAGGGCGTTGGCCTTTTCAGCATGGCTGTAGGCCATACCCCGCTCGCCATGCAGTGGCGGCATCCTAGCGCGTCTTCTTGTGAATTGTTTGGTTGCTTGCCAAAGTGTGTGATCGTCTACTTTGAGGGCTGAGAGGCGGTTTTGCCATTGCTGGTTTCTGTGCTCATTGAGCGCTACCTTCAGTTCTCTCTGTAGACGATTGAGCAGCCTCCTTGTGGCCTGGTTTCTGGTTATCTTCCACTCTTTTGCCACTCTGTTCTTATGTCGAATTTGAGCTAGCAAGTGTTCCGGGAGCTGTATTTGCGGCGGCGGGCCATCCCTTTGTGGAGGGGTGGCTTCTTCCGCTGCCTGCAAGATGGTGCCTGTTAGGTCTTGTAGCGCTTGTTCTACTGTTTCGGCAGTAGGTGGCGGGGCGCGAGCGATATCAGAGGCGACAGTTTCTCGATATCGCTCCCAGTTTGTACGTTTGTAAGACGTCTGGTACCGTGGGAGTGCTACCCATTCTCCCACGTCGACCTCTAGGATCACTGGGTTGTGGTCGGAGGACATTCTGTTGATCGTCCTCGCGGTCACAAACCCCGTAATCCTCCTAGTGAGAGCTATGTCCAACACGTCGGGCCTGCTTCCATTTTTTGGAAAATGTGTGGGCTCGACTGGACCCCAGGTTTCGAAGTGGTGGTTGCGCGCTAGTTGTTGCAATCTGGCGCCTGCTCTGGAGGTTACTCTAGAATTCCAATCAGGATGTTTGGCATTGAAGTCGCCCCCTATTATGAGTTTGCCTTCAATTTGCCCTAGAGTAGCTATGTCTCCCTCATCTATCTGGTCTTGTGGGGGTCGGTAGATTGCAACGATAGTTAGGGGTCCAGTGGCAGTGGCTACTTCCACCGCCACTGCTTCGATTTTATTGGTAGCTGGTAAGAATACCTGGTGGTGGGGGATCCCTCTTTTTATGTATATGGCCACTCCTCCGCCTTGGGTTGGCCTGTCTTTGCGATAGGTAACATAGTTGGGGACTGTCGCTTTTATTCCCGGTTTTAAGTGGGTTTCCCCCATCATGCATATGTCGATGGAGAACTCCTTCATGAGTTCTCTGAACTCGACCTCTTGGTTAACAATGCCGTCTGCGTTGAAGACGCACATTGTCAGGCCATGGATGTTTGGTCGTCTATCCATGATGGGGTTTTGAAACTACTGAGGAAGTCGCAGAGGGGAGCGACTGCTGGACTGTTGCCTGGAGGGCAACGAGGATCTGTGTGTTCTGCTTCTGGGCTTCCCTGAATTCCTTCATCATTTCCATGACGAGGTTCATGGTCTGCACCATTACGCCTAACAACTGATCCATGGGGGGGGAGTGTGTGTGTGGTTCCCTAGAGCTTCCTCCGTCGTGGTGGACCTGGCCGTTGGTGCTGTGTATATCCCGGTGTTGTTCTCTTTGTTGTGTCTGGTGTTGTGGTGATTGGGCCACGCTTTCATGGTTCCTCGGGGGAGAAACCACTTCCGCATATGTCGCCCTCGGTGTGTCCGGCCTTGGTTTTACCCAGGCCTTGTCTGTGTGTGTTGTTGTATTTTGTTTTCTTGTGTGAGTGGTTGGGTTTGTGGTGTTCTGTCTGCGTGTGTGGGGGGCGGCCTTTGCGCCCTTTGCCTGCTGTGAGTGTCTTTTGTGGACCTCACAACCTTGGTAACCCGCTGTGTGGTTTTTGCCACACAGCGCGCACCTTATTTGTGGGTCCGTGTGCTGGAGTGTGCATGTCCTGGTGTCGTGGGCCTCGGCGCACTTCCTGCATCTCACTGGCATGTTGCAGTGCGCAGCGATGTGGTTCAGGCCCTGACACCTGAAGCACTGCACCGTCTTGTTTTTACGGCGCAGCAGCTCCGTGGTGACAGGGACTGCCAGGACCATCGTGATCTCCCTCTTGTTTTGTGGTATGTCTGGGAGTGTTACCTGGTACAGCGGCCACTTACTGTTTATGCTGCCCATTTGCTGTACTACCTTGACGACATACCCCCGGGCAGTCAGGTCTGTTTTGATTGCCTGGGGGGATACTCGTCTTGGTAGGTCTCTGATAACTATGTTTCTGTTTCGTGTCTTTGTTGTTGGGAAGGTGTAGTGAGGTATGCTTCTTGTGTTGAACAGTGCTTTGACTGTGTTGTAGTGTTCGAGTGTGTGTACTGTGATTTTAATTTTGTCTCCACCGGCGGGTTTTGCCTGGAAACTGCCTCCCCCGATTTCTGTCTTGAGCAACTCAAAGAGCTCCTCGTAGTTTTGAGGAAACTCTGCGACAATCGGGGGGAGGTGGTGGGCGACTTGATTCTGTGTTTGCGTTGTGTTTTCTGTTAACGCTGGCTCCTCAGCAATCACCTGGAATCTGTTTGGGGTGGGTTCCACTCCCCGGGCTGGCGGAAGCCTCGGCTGGCGAAACGTTTTCTTCGCCAGCACGAAACCATCCGAATCCTGCCCAGTTACATGGTTCCCTTCCAGTTCCGGTGTTTCCTGGTCCCCTCCCAGAACGACGACAGGTGCTGTCGGGGGCGCAGGCTCCTCGGAGGGTGTGGACGTGGTTAGGGTGGGGGTGGTGGATTGCTTCTTCCCCTTGGAGTGCTTCTCCTTCCTATCCTTCCTTACACGCCGCTGCTTTGTTGTGGTGGACTTGTGTGGGGGGGATTTAAGGTATTTGGAACGGGTGGAGGACTGAGACGAGGGGGTGGGTTTGGGGAGGATTTTGGTCGGCAGACGGGGCATCTGCTTGCCATTCTTCATGGACGTAAGGTACTCGGGAAGTGTGCCGGTGGCGTGGGCAAGCAGGAGCGGAGTTAGGACGTGGTTAGGAGGGGTAGGATTGCAAGTACTGACAATGTATGAGGATGTTGGTGTTTTGTGTAGGGTGGCGTTACTTGCTGTGTTATTTGCCACATCCGGTGCGGTGAGGGGGGGCGCTGCCAGGGGGGTGCCAGTTACAGCCGTCGTTGACACCGTTAGGTAGCCCGGCTGCATTGCTGGCCCTACTACTATAGTGGACGCGGAGGTCTGATCGGCGGCGGCGGAAACCTTCTCTGCGGTTCCGCGGCCGGCTCCCAGGTCCTGGCCCACATTTTCCCTAACCTTGGGGGGGGCAGAGCCTAGCTCTGCGGCAGCCGAAGTACTCGAGACGGCCGACGACGCGGCCCGCGGCAACAACAAGACGCGCTTTTTGTCGACAGCGGTTGACCGCTTCGACCCCAAAGCACCACTGGAGCTCGACATCCCGCAATTCGAGGAGGAGAACACGACAATTTTGCTGTCAGGCGTCGCCAGAAAATATCCTGCCCGCCGTAAGTCCTTGCTGCAGACCTTGACCGGGTTCCCGCCAATGCTTTAATAAGAGCAAAGCCGTGGATACCCCTAGTGTGTCACCCGTACAAGCGGGGGCCTATGACTGACAGTGCGCGAGTCAGAGGAGCAAGCTCAACCCTTGACTGCCACTCAGCGAGTGCCGGCGCAGCCGGGGTGGGGGTGCTTTATGGGCTCGGGTGCGGCGGCCGGTTGCGCGCGCGCCCCATTGGTCGGCGGCCGCAACAGGGCGAGCTGGTAAAGGTGCGGCGGCGGGGAAAATCTACCCTACTACGGTCACCAGCTTGCCGACCAACGCCGTAGACGCTTTGTCATGAAAGGACTACTACCCAACACACCGGAAGACGAAGTTAAAGCAGCACTTACACAAAAAGGCCACCAGATCGTGTCCGTTTTTGAACACAAAAAGAGGGACAGAGAGACACATCAACTCATCCCCCAGGGAACTTACCAAATTGCAACGCCACAAATCAAAGACGCCGACAAACTGTATGACATACGTGGCTTGCTGGGGATGGTGGTACGTGTGGAGGCATACAGAGCGAAAAATGGTCCTGCACAGTGCCACCGATGCCAAAGACTAGACCACACCGCGAACTACTGTCAGCTACCAGCACGATGTGTACGCTGCGCCGGACTACACCACTCCAAGGACTGTCAGAAGCCACGATCAGAACCACCCACCTGCGCAAACTGCAAAGGGAACCACCCAGCAAACTTTAAAGGGTGCGAACACTATCAAAAGAGGCTAAAGCCATTCAGACCAGCCCAAAACGCGACCCGTCAAGAATACACAAGAACCGAACTACAGTCAGACTCAGCAAGATACACCGACAGACGACAGACAGCGGCAAACGCCACCATCACAAGAGATATTCGGGTAACCGACCGCACTTACGCAAATGTAACCACACCTCCACAACAACATTTACAACACGACAAAACCGTGGCCCCAGGCACTCCAACCCGACAACAACTGGGCGCCCCACCACAACATCAACCACCAGCAGATCACAGGCCCACTGAACTGGGAACAGCACTGGCGGAGATACTGTCCACATTGCAACTTTTCAATAAACAAAACCTCGTGACAACCATCATCACTACGGCCAACAAACTCCGCACAGCAAAAGACAAAACAGCGAAGGCAGTAATACTGCTGGAAGCAGCCATAATGCTCACGGAGTAAAAATGGCGGGACACAGGAGGCAAAAACGTGACATAACCATTTGCGTCTGGAACGCAAATGGCATCAAACGCAAGAAGATCGAAACTCAAGCGTTCATAGCTGAAAAAGACATTGACATCATGCTAATTACAGAAACCCACCTGCAGCCATCAGACAACTTCCGACTCCGAAACATGACTTGTTACAGAACCGACCGACGGAACCAACGAGGTGGTGGCACAGCAATACTCATTAAGAACACAATAACTCATGACCCAGTGAGCTGCCCAGAACTGCAACAAATGGAAGTCACTCTCGCCAAAATAAACACCGACGATGGGGCGATACTAATCGGGGCCACATACCTCGCCCCCAACCGCCAGCTTCTAGAAGACGACTTACGAGCAGTACTAGATCTCCACCCCAAAATTCTCCTAGGGGGAGACCTAAACGCAAAACATCCCTTTTGGAACTCGCGGATAGTGAACCCGAAGGGAAATAAGCTGCAATCGCTGGAAGAAACGCTCCAGTTTATCGTCCAAGGGCCAGACGACCCCACACGAACACCACTCCTACCCCAACAGAGACCAGATGTCCTTGACATTATATTAACCAAGGGCCCAATAGGCAATGTAAAAATGACAGTCTGCAACAACCTGACATCCGACCATCACCCAGTACTCGTCAACATCCGTAAGATAAGACCACCATCTCAACCACAAACGAAAACCATAAACATAAATTGGGACCAATATAGAACGACATTAACAGCCTCCTCTCGACCAACCACCGACCTCACCACAGTCAACAAAGTAGATAAAGCAATACAGAAGCTAACAAAAGACATCCAAATAGCCGCCAAAAACGCCACCACAACAACAACAGTAGAAAAACAGCAAGAAAACCTTCCCCCACTACTGCAAGACCTCCGACACCTGAAAAACATGGCACGAAAGCGATGGCAACGAACACGCGACCCTAGGGACCGCACAGAAATGAATAAACTAACAAGAGAACTGCAGAAACGCCTCACAGAATGGCGCGCCGAAAGTTGGAACGACCTCATGGAAACATTCAGGCTCCAATCACAGGACGAATGGAAATTAGTCACAAACCTAAAAAGCCAGCCAACGGGGAAGAGGGCCCTATCAGGCCAACAAGGCACCGTATTCGATGCCCTGGCAAGAGCCGAATTATTAGCTGACACTTTCGAAGACCAAAACTCCCTACCCCAGTACGACGTTCGCACGAGGGAAGACCACGAAAAAGACAGAATAATGCGCCGTGAAACTGAAGCACTCAGAAACACAATTCCAGCCATACCACCAGAACTAGCCACACCCAGCGAAATACGGAGAGAAATACGAAAACGAAGCGGAAAAACAGCCCCAGGTCTCGACAGAATAACCCACATGCATCTCAAAAACCTCCCTAGAAAACCCCTTGTCCTCCTGACTAGAATAATAAACAGATGTCTACAACTGAATTACTTCCCCACAACATGGAAGAAAGCAAAATTGATAACAATTCCAAAAGCAGGAAAAAACCCCAGCCTACCAGCCAACAACAGACCCATAAGCCTCCTTCACACCATGGGGAAAATTCTAGAAAGGGTTATCCTAAACCGCATCCAAAAAGCCCTCACCGAAGACAACACCATCCGGGCAGAACAATTTGGCTTCCAAAGGAAAGTTTCTGCTGAACTCCAAGTACTCCGGTTAACCGAACATATTGCCCAAAACATGAACTACGAAAACTCTACAGCCGCCATCTTCCTTGATTGGGAAAAAGCATTCGACAAAGTATGGCATCAGAACCTCATATGGAAACTCCTCAGACAAACAACCATCCCGGCCACCTACATCAAAATTATAGACAGCTTCCTGACCGACAGACACTTCGTAGTCGAAATTGACGGAAAACACTCATCCACACGACCGCTGACTGCAGGAATACCCCAAGGATCAGTTCTCTCGCCGACCCTGTTTAACATCTACGCAAACGACATCCCACTAGAGCCAGGAGTAAATATCGCCCAGTTCGCTGACGATACAGCCTTTTTCACAAGCGGCAAGCGTCACCTCACCAATATCAAAAGGCTGCAGCGACAAGTAACCCTAGTGGAAGCATGGTGTCGACAAAATAAAATGCAACTGAACGCAGGGAAATCAGCCGCAGTTTACTTTACAAGGAAAAGACCTATCCTTGAAGAAAACCTGCGACTAAATGCACAAGAACTCCCGTGGAGGGACGAAGTAAAATATTTAGGCGTCATATTGGACAAAAAATTGCTCTACCACCGTCATATTAAGGAAAAGAAACAAAAAGCCCAAAACCTAGCAAAGGCCCTCTATCCCATTTTCAAAAGCAAAAACCTAAAGCAAGAAACCAAACGGACATTATACAAAACTGCAATCCTCCCGATGATGACGTATGGCTGCACCTCTTGGGGCACTGCAAGCAGAACAACCAGACACCAACTACAAATCGTTCAAAACAAAGTGTTGCGCTGGATCCTAGGGGCCCCACCATGGGCACG
Source organism: Schistocerca serialis cubense (assembly GCF_023864345.2). Lineage (NCBI taxonomy): Eukaryota > Metazoa > Arthropoda > Insecta > Orthoptera > Acrididae > Schistocerca > Schistocerca serialis. The sequence continues at coordinate 81,302 of NW_026048287.1, read as the reverse complement.
TACCAGACACCTCCACGAGATCATGGAGATGGACATGTTGGACGAAACAGTCAAGAAATTAGCAACACGGGTTCACAACAAACTAGATATAATAAGAGACAACTGTAGGCAACTAACTAACGTAGGCACCAGTAAACCCAAACATTGGCACAAGCAACGCGTGCCACGTAGCATAATTGTCGAACCAGCAGACCAAGCTGACGACTAGTAGAATAGAGTAGACATAAATGATGCAAATAGTCAAAATCACCAGCCACCCCTTGTAGATTAGAACTAGCATATAGTGAGTAGTTAGATTAAAATAACAACCATCTCTCAATATAAATGCATAACTAGCAAAACCCATAGCTCATAAGGTTAGGTAGTATTAGAAATTAAATGTGTGCAAATTCACTGTGTGTAAGGATAGGTAGGATTAGCATTATAAAGAACTAAGAAACTAGGACTCACATCCACAACCAAAGTACGACAACCCAACGGCAATCACCTAAGAAGCAACAAGAAATCAAGAAGACAACGAGAACCACACAACTCCCGAAGAGGAAGAACAGACCACCAACCAAGGAGGCGGATTGGCGGACACAGTCCGAAAAAAATAACATTCCTGTCCCCCAAAGTCAAATAAATAGTGCCACCACAGCACAACCAACCAAACATACACAAAAATACACGGCGAATCGGCAAAGCCGATGGGCCTCTCTTCAACAAAGTGACACAACAAAAAAAAAAAAAAAAAAAAAAAAAAAAAAAAAAAAAAAACTGGCGGCGGGTGCCACTGTGTGGGGAGACGCTGACTAGAGCGGAGCGCTTGCTACTGGTGTTGCTGCTGCCGTACGTTGGTTCGAGATGCCGCCCAAGACTAGCGGGAAGGCCGCCAAGAAGGCTGGCAAGGCGCAGAAGAACATTTCGAAGGGCGACAAGAAGAAGAAGCGCAAGAGGAAGGAGAGCTATGCCATCTACATCTACAAGGTGCTGAAGCAGGTGCACCCTGACACGGGCATCTCGTCGAAGGCGATGAGCATCATGAACAGCTTCGTGAACGACATTTTCGAGCGCATTGCGGCCGAGGCTTCTCGCCTGGCGCACTACAACAAGCGCTCGACCATCACGTCCCGCGAGATCCAGACCGCTGTGCGGCTGTTGCTGCCTGGCGAGCTGGCCAAGCACGCCGTGAGCGAGGGCACGAAGGCGGTGACCAAGTACACGAGCTCCAAGTAAGGGGGTGGCTCTGGAATGGAAGGAAGGAAGGATGGAGAAGGCTCGTCCGTTGCGAGAGCGGCAAAACGGCCCTTTTCAGGGCCACCAACTTGCCTTTTGCGGGAAGGGCGGAATTGTTGTTGTTGTTGTTTGTGTGGACGGCTGTGATGTATGTGTGCATTTTGATTGTGGGTGGGGGGGGCGCGTCAAAGCGTGTTGCGCGGGGTACGGCCACGAGGTTGGTCGCCGTGGCGTGGAATGGTGGCACGCCTCGTTGGCGTGGTTTTTGACCCATTGGTGTTGTTGGTGTGTGTGTGTGTGTTACCCGTCTGCGAGGGGGGACAGTGCGATCGGCGACTTTTGTGTCACCGTAACGACGGCCGTTTGCGGGTTTGTTTTGTTTGCACATCATACATGGCGAGGGTGAAATGTGAAATGTTTTTGTTTGGTTTTTTTTTTTTTTTTTGCCGCCCACTATTCCCTTTGCTGTACGCCGAGTTTGACAATGGTGCGACGTAACTGCAGCGTGGAGGTGTGTGAGTGACGTTGAAATGAACGTGCCATTAAGACGCATTGTTGTTGTATTGTACTGTACGTGTACGGCGACACGCACGATGATGTACCATTCGACTCTGATGTTTGATAGCCGTGTCTGACTGATTGCGTACGACGCACGCACACCGATGTCGTCATTCAAGATGCACGCGTGTCCAGTGCAGTATACAGTAAGCGCGACGACGGCGGCGGCGGTCGTTTGTTTGGCGAATGTCTGTACACGTGTTTGTCTGTGTCCATCCGGTATGTATTTGTTTGTTTTGAAAGTGTTTTGTGTGTCGGTGACGTGGTCCGATCCGTCGCCCCCTGAGTAACTGTCGATCGGCGCGATAGACCGGCGTCACGCAACTGAACCGAAGTCGTGGGCACACCCGTCATACTGTTGTACACCGTCGCGCTGAGAACGGTAACGAAAGGTTGACTTTGATCGGTCGAATGTCCGGGCAGAACGTGAGGAATGAGGCAAGAGTGCAAGGAGGGGGGGAAGGGAAAAAGGGGAGAAACGCATTCGTAGAGCAACGGAACGTTCCCGTGTCGGAGGCGTATTGGAGCCGCACTGAAATGCGTTTAACGGCGGCGCGGCTGCAAGTGTCTGCCGTGGTGAACGTTACCTTTGACGGCTGCATTGGGCTTTGCCTTTGCTTTTGCTTTCGCTTTCGCGTTCGCTTTCGCTTTCCCGGATGTACGTAACGTTTGTTGATATGGTTCTGAGGAAGAGTGTATGACAGTGCCGTGCCGTCCATGTTCGTGTGCCCTCCCATTGTGTGTATGCTATTGTCTGTGTACTTGAATGATGTATGTAGGTGTTAGTGGACATGTTTTACCAGTGGGGGGAAATGGATCGTCGATAGTTGCCGTCACTCTGTCACGGTCGAGATGACGCACCCTCCGTACAGAAAGGTGTCGAGAAAGTGAGTGTGTGTGTGTGTGTGTGTGTGTGTGTGTGTGTGTGTGTGTGTGTGTGTGCGTGCGTGCGTGCGTGCGTGCGTGCGTCCGTGAATTGGCAGTGTTTGGAGGTGGGCGTGCCCTGCATGTGGCCCGGAAGGCTGTTCGTTAGGCGGTAGTGTTGTGTGGACAGGGGAGGGGCATGCGTAACGCTGCTGGCATGGCATTTCGGGAGATGGGAGGGGGCAAACGAGGAAACGAGGAGCGGCGGCCAAAGACGGGACGGGGAGGGGCGCGGTGTGGGTGGCTTGCGCCTGTGCTCGGCGTTGTGGTTTGTGCAAAAGAGGAGGAGAAAAACAATGTGAGTTGCCAGGGAGGGGAGCGGTGTTGTGTTGTGGTTGTCGTGGTGTAGCCGCAGACGCGGCTGTCAGTGAACGTGGCGAGACGGACGGATGCGCGGAGGGGCGGGGGCGGCGCATTTCGCCGGTGCCGTGCCGTGCCATGCCTGAAAGCCGCGTGGTCGCTGTGTTGTTGGTGGCGTGGGGGCGAGGAGAGTACCGTACGGGTGTGCTTGTGCGCCGGAAATGGCACACTGCGCCCGCCCGTCTTGGAGGCTGATGGCTGTGGTGTGGAAATGGGGCGCGGTGATGTTGAAGCAGTTGAAGAACAGAAAAGAAACCAAGAAAACGGAAGGCGTGATGCGGCGGTGGTGGTGAGAGCGGGAAAAACAAAACAAAAAAAAAACAACAAAAAAAAAAAAAAAAGAAGGAAAAACAACAAGAAAACAAAAAGTCTATCAATATTAAAATGTAAATGGAAATGGAAATGGACCCAGGTATAACCTCCCTGCACAAATAGCAGAGAGTCCGATGATAATAAAAATGTGCCAGAATGTTAACGTCCCTACAAAACAAACCCAACGATAATATTAATGAAAGAGTGAACCGTATGTAACATTGCAACAGACATAATGAAACCTGATAAATTGTATAAGGGCAGCAGCGTTGACCTTTGGCCCTGTATTCAGAATAAAAAGAGCCAAAGATCGTTACCCCAATGAAAAAGACACTGAAACACGTATGTAACATAGTAGCGATGGCGAGACATTGTAGCATCTGTGACCAGAGAGTTTGCGCTGGACTGCGCGAGTGTTGCGAGCGGTTCTCAGTCAGTCAGTCAGTCAGTAGTCGTTGCGAGTCCGTAGCTCTGTGTAGTTGAGGGCTGTACTCTGTCAGTAGTCGTCGCGTGCAGTACGCTAATAGTCGTCATGCAGAGCGGTCGGTCAGTAGTAGCAGCCGAGTGCGGTTGTGTGATGTAGGCGGTCGGCAACACTGGTCAAGATGGTGAATAAGGTATACTGTTAATTAATATAATCATTAGATAATGAAAAATTGTATTTATTGTAATTATTCTCCAACAAGTTCCCCAGTAATAATTTTTATTTCAAAAGCATTTTTCAAACATTTAATTGTTTATTGAACTAAAGAGTTCGTTGCACTTCACATTTCATTCCACTTCTTTGAAGAAAAATGTCACTAAAATCACAAAAAAAGAGAATATTATTATTTGCAATGCAGTTCCTCCAAGCGCTGCGCAACAACCAGAGCAGAAATGTGACATCCATTTATTCGGAGGTAAGACATTAATTCTGATTGTTTTGCACAGGGCCAAAGACCGATATTTCGGTTTAATTGAAGTTTCTTGTCACTGAACGGACGTTTTTAAATGTTGTGTGAAGACTTTATATTTGAGTCAGATTGCGAATTTCACATTTTTGTTGCCATTTTCAATACCTCTCATTGTGGGCGAGGTTACAATTAGCGCAATGTCCATTAGCATCCGTAAATAACATTGTCCATTATTTTAAATGTTGCTGGGAGGTTACAACACACACACAAAAAAAAAAAAAAAAAAACAAAAAAAAAAAACAAAAAATTGCATTTATATCCGCTCCTCAATTGTAGATACCCCTTACACAGCTGTGTGCAATGAATGAGTGCTGGCTGGTAATTAATTGCACTCCTTGGAGGGAAATGCCATAGGAAGTAGTCTTTAAAAAGTGAATGTTTTTCGTTAAGAGACAAAAGTTACTTTAGAAAAAAAGTAATAGTGGGGCTTTTGTTGTTGAACAAAATAAGTACAATGAACATACGTTATCAGATTTGCGCAATGCAGCGTCACACCACCTTTTGATTATAACACAATAGACTATACATCGTCCCGAACCGTGACCAGAGTCGCGAGACGAGCAGAGCACGCCGCCGACGCCCGCTCAGTACAACCGTCCACCCGCTACTACTGTCGACCGACTACTACCTCTCCCGACTCGCGCTACAATATATATATATAACAACTGTTCCTGGCGACCCGGTGCGTGCCACTACTGTCGTCTGGCGCGGTCCAAGCGCCGACTAGCAGCGATAAAGAACTCTCTGGTCAGACAGAGATGCTGTCATGCCTCGCCATCGCTCTGGTAATGAATACATACGTGTTGCAGCGTGCGTACCACCGGAACACGCAGTGGCGGAGCCAAAGACTGTGTTGTCGAGGTCGAGTGCGAGCGGGAAGAGAGGCAGCGTCGGCACGGAGATGCAAGCGAGCGCGAGACGCACGGGGGCTGCGGCGTGGCGCGTTTGCGGTCGGCGCCTTTGGTGGCAACGGCCGGGACAAGCAGCGGTGTATGGTGTGGTGCGGGGCGGACAGGGGCGGAGGCGGCGCGACGACGGCATGGGGGCGAAAACGGGACGGGGGACGGCGGATGTTGAGAGGCGTCACGCGCGGACAGGACACAGACACAGAGACACACAGATTGGAAAGGGAGGGTGCGCGGTAGTAGTTGGGAATGTGCGTACCGTGCGGGATGGGAGTGGGCGAGGAACACGGTCGTGGCCCCTGTTTTGGGTGCGTGTGATGACGTCGGTGTGTTGTGGGAAGGGAAGGTGCTGTGGCGGCGGCGCGTAATGGGCGTAGGCCGAAAAGAGAAAGGAACGTGGGCAGTGTGTTGGCAAGCGTCGGTTCGACTGCGACGTTGATGGGCAGGGCAGGGCAGGGCAGGGCAGGGCAGGGCAGGGCAGGGCAGGGCAAGGTTAATGGTGGTAGGAGTAGGCGTGTGGGCGCAAAAAATCTGCCGCTGCAGGCGGTGCCGTAACCGCCATGGCGGGAAGGAGAGAGGGCCAAAGAAAGAAAGAAGAAAACAAAAAAAAAAAAAAAAAAAGGAGGGGGGGGCGAAAGTGGAGAGGCGGTGGTGTGAGAAGGGCGGGGGCGGAAGGAAGGCAGGAAGGACAAGAGGCGAGGCGACGGCTTGCTTTGTGTATCGGTCGGTCTCTGGCTATGCTTCGTTTTCTGCAGCAGGGTCGGTGCGCGGCGTGGCTCGCGGCAGTGGGAACGCCTGGTGGCTGGACGGCCAGCAATGCGGTTGGATGGGCGGCCACAGCACCGCACCTGTGCCCGAGGAGGAGACGCTGGCGGCGGGCCCTGAGGTGAGGCCGGCTCGGCTGGGGCTGTGGATGTGTAGGTGTGCGCCGCTGCTGCAACAACGAGTAAAACGCGAGAAGAAGGGATGGCGGTAGAGAGAGAGAGAAAAAAAAAAAAGGTCGTGTTGTGTTGATGCGCAGGCAGACGCGTACAGAGGGACGAGCCCGGTCTGCAGCAGGGTGTGGCCGTGCCGAGTGCAGAGCAGCGGCGGCTCGGTTCGGTTCGGCCCGGCCCGGCGGGCCGCGCTGTTGTCGCGGACGTGAGCGCCCCCTGGCGGGTGGCCGGAGGCGGCGCGGCGTGTTGGACGTGTGGCTGGTGGCAGTGCACAATTTGCGAGTGGCTGGCGGTGTGGTGTGGCGGTTGGCGCGTCGGGCGGCGGAGAGGTATGTGTTGCGGGCGCCCTTTGCTGCGCTGCGTCGTTGCGTGTGCCGTACAGGGCGGGCGCTTGTCGACTGTGTGGCGAATTGGCGTGAAACGGCTGCCGAGAGGTGTGTGGTAGCGAGCCGGTCGGTGGTGTCAGTGCGAAGGGGAATGTGCGTGCGTGTTTGGCGGTTTCGGTGTGCTTTTTGCGGCGTGAGAGTGGGAATTAGTGGGGCCGGCTGTTGTGTTGGTTCCTTGTGTCTTGTGTCGCGTAGCTTGATGGCAACGTGGAAGGACGCCGGTTTCGTTTTCGTTTCGAGCCTTGCGTGGCGTGTGGTTGTCGACGTTGACTGGTTGGCGTGTGCCGATGCACGTGCATGTGTGGGTCGCGAGTGCGTTTTTGGCTGGCTGTGTGTGTGTGTGTGTGTGTGTGTGTTTTGGGGGGGAAGGGGGAGGCGGTGGTGAAAGTGCAGTCGTCGGGTGGGGCTGGGGCTGTGCGTCGTGGCGGAAAGGTGGTAGGTTGCGGGAAGCGAGCCCGTCGTTGACGGTGTCGCGTGAGTTGTGAATCGAGTGGGGCGCGGGGCGCGGGACAGGAGCAGCGTGCCGCTGCGTCGTGGTCGTCAGCAGAGGCTGTGCGTGTGCTTGTCCTTTTTGTGGGCGGTTCGTGCGAGGCGTTTTTGTTTTGTGTTGCCCTAGTTGTTAGTTTATTTTGTTTGTGTTTGTTATTTTGAGACGACGACTGGTTGGTGGCGTGCGCGCGAAGTGGCGGTGTGCGCTTCCCGTGTCGTTTGTGTTGTTTTGTTTTTTTGTTTTTGTGTGTTTTTTTTTTTGCACTGGGCCCCGGTGGGTGGGTGCGTGTGTGTCGATTGCCGGCTGGCGAAAGGTGCGCCATCGGCGGGGTGGGTCGCCGGCACAAGTAGAGGCGGCGGCGTTGTTGCTGTTGTTGTTGTGTGGTGTTTGTTTTGTTCGGCTGTGTCGGCGAGCTGTGTTGCGGTGCGTGTGAATGGTGGTGCAAAAGTGCTGGCGTTGGGGCTGCGACTGCGACGGCGGCGAGCCGCGGGCGCGCCATTGATAGTGATGTTGTGAACAGCGGCTGTGTACGGTAGTGGTGTTGTTGTAGCACGACGTGCATCCGGGCCGGCGCGGAAAGCGCAGTTGCGGGCGGTTGCCCTTCGGTGCCAGCCATGTCGCGTGAGCGGCGGGTTGCTCTGGTGTCGACACGTGGTGCTCTGGGTTGTTGTGTGGTGCCCTTTGGCCGGTGGGGGTGGTTCGCGTGTGTCTGGTTCGCGCTCGGTGTCTGGTCGTGGTCGTGCTGCTCCCCCGTCTGTCGGCGGTTTCCGACGTCGTCTGTACGTTTTTGTTCGTTTGCGGCGTGCCTGCCGACGTCGTCCCGTCGCGACCTTTCAACCGAAAGTGTGGCGCCCGAAGGTGAACGAACGTAACCCTGACCTCGGCGCTTTACGCTGAGCCGAGCGAACCGAACCGAACCGAACCTAACCTGTGGTGTGGCGAGGTGAGCTCAGCCTGTGAGCCCCTAACGTCTACGTAAGGTAAGCTGTCCGGCTCACGCCTCACGTTTGAACGCTTTTTTAACCTACGTTTGACGCTTCTTAACCTAGCACTGACCCCTTAACCTAACCTAACGTGTAACCTAACCTAACCTAACCTAACCTCTGACGCCTGACGTGTTTGAATGCTTAACCTAAGTTTGACGCTTAACCTAACCCAAGTCCCCTTAACCTAACCCACGTCCACCTAACCTAACCTAACGTAGACGTGTAAACGTAATGTGTAACGCGTAACGTGTAAGGTCGGCTGTCGTGTGTGCTTGACGGCAGATTGGGTTGGTCTGTAGATTCGGATTGCGGTTTGCCTCGGTCGAGGGGTTGTGGGTCGGAAGCGGCGAGGGGCGGCGGCGCCTGTTGCGCAGGCGGCGTCCGTTTGCGGCGGGCAATTGTTGAGAAACGGCTGTGAATGTTGGCGGGCGAGAGGAGGAGGACGGCGCGCGATGTGGCCCGACGGCTGCGGGCCGATCGGGAAACGGCGGGAGGGCGACGGAAGGCGATGGGGCGGCGGAGGCGCGTTTGCACGGCCGTCATCGCCGCACGCCTCGGCTTGTGTGGCTGTGGCGCCGGCCGCGCTGGCCGGGCTGCCGCGGCGACGGTGTGGGAGTTTTGCCGAAGGTTTGGCCATTGTGGCGGGTCGTCGGCTGGGGCTGTGGGGGCGGCATTTGGGCGGGGGCGGCGATTCTCGGCGGGCCGACCCAGGCTGTAGCGCGCGGTAGCTGCAGTTTGGCCGTGGTTTGCGGCGCTGCCGTGGCGACTGGTTGGCGACTGTGGTGTGGCTGTGTGTAGCCCCATCCTCGGTGGTTTGAAAGGCGCGGGCGGTTGTGGCGCAGGTTTGGGGCTGCTCCGCACAGGCTGTCGGACGTTGGGCGGTAGCAAGCGCGGGAGGCGCGGCGCGGCGGCGCGCAGAGTGGCGGCCGCTCTCTCGGCCGTCCGCGCCCGCCCGCGACACTGGCTGGGCCTTGTGATTCTCTGCTCTGCTGCTGTGCTGTGCTTGCGTGCCTGCCGTCCCGCTCGCTCTCGCTGTGTGTTACGCGCGTCGTCGAAATGGCAGATCAGGCGGCTACGAACGAGACTGCTGCGGCACCCGCCGCCACCGGCACTACGAAGAAGGCCAAGTCTGCGTCGTCTGCGAAGAAGCCGCGCGCCAAGCCTGCGCACCCGCGCACCTCTGAGATGGTGACGGCCGCCATCAAGAGTCTGAAGGAGCGCGGCGGGTCGTCGCTGCAGGCGATCAAGAAGTACATAGCCGCGCACTACAAGCTGGACGCGGAGAAGCTGGCGCCGTTTATCAAGAAGTACCTCAAGTCGGCCGTCGTGGCGGGCGAGCTGGTGCAGACGAAGGGGAAGGGCGCGTCCGGCTCGTTCAAGCTTGCCGGCGCCGGCGGCGGGGGGGCGGCCGAGGGCGGCAAGGCTCGTGCTGGCGGTGCCAAGAAGAAGCGCGCCGCTCCGGCCAGCAAGGAGAAGAAGGGCGCCCGTGCGGCCGGCGCAAAGAAGGCTGGTGGCGTGAAGGCGGCGACCGGTCGGAAGGCGGGCGCCGCCAAGAAGGCGTCTGCGGCGTCGGCCGCTCCCGCGGGTGCGAAGAAGGCGGCTGCGGCCAAGCCGGCCAAGGCCAAGTCGCCGTCGAAGGCGAAGAAGGCCGCCAAGGTTCCGACGAAGAAGCCGAAGGCGCCGCGCCCGAAGAAGGCGACGACGCCGTCTAAGGCGAAGGCTTCGCCCAAGAAGAAGAAGTAGAGTAGAGTAGAGGAGAAAGAGATGGGAAAGGAAGGGTTTGGCGCTTGACTCCGTCGTCCCCACCCCCCGTCGTCGTCTAGTGGCGCGCAAGAGACGCGCGGCCCAAAACGGCCCTTCTCAGGGCCATCAAAGCACGTCGGGGAAGGTTTTGATTGTCGTGTTGCGTTTGGTGTGGGTGTCTGTCTGTATGCCCGTGGGGATGCTGTTTGCGTGCCGTGGTGGTTGGATTGCGGGGGTCGGTGGCGGGTGTGGGCGGCGGTAGCGGTAAGCGGTGTTGTTGTTGTCGTGGTTGATTGTCGCCGTGTTTGTGGCGGCGGCCGACGGTTGGTTTTCTGTCACGTTGTTTTGTTTGAATACGTTGGATGGCTTGCCTGCGTTCGTTCTTCTCGGATGTCTGTCTTGTCGAGTCGTGTCTGGTCTTTGTTTTGTTCCTTTGTGTGTGTTATGTTTTGCAACGGGGGGCACGTTGAGATGTGGAAGGAGTCGGCGGGGATTTCGGCGGCGTGTAGAGCGAGCGAGCGCGCCTGCCTGGCCGTTGGCCGTCGGAGTGGAGTGCGGGTTTTTTTTTTGTTTTCGAAACGAAAGCGGCGGGCGGCCGGCCAGCCAGCCAGCCGTGCGGTGTGACGTCGGCCGTTGGGTATTGTGCGCTTGGAGCGCCGGGGAGGGATGATGTGTGATTGTTGCGCGCTGCTAGCAGGCAGGCAGAGTGAGCGGGTGTGGCGGACGGACGGGAAGTGGTGGTTTTTGTTTTTGGGTTGCGGGGCGAGAGGCAGGCGACCGACAAAGTTTGCTCGCGACGGAGAGATGTTAGTGGCCCTGAAAAGGGCCGTTTTTGTTTGTGCGGTGCGGTGCCGCGGCGCGGTTTAGGCGCGCTCGCCGCGGATGCGGCGCGCGAGCTGGATGTCCTTGGGCATGATGGTGACGCGCTTGGCGTGGATTGCGCACAGGTTGGTGTCTTCGAAGAGGCCGACGAGGTAGGCCTCGCTGGCCTCCTGCAGGGCCATGACTGCGGAGCTCTGGAAGCGCAGGTCGGTCTTGAAGTCCTGGGCGATCTCGCGCACTAGGCGCTGGAATGGCAGCTTGCGGATGAGCAGCTCTGTGCTCTTCTGGTAGCGCCTGATTTCTCGCAGGGCGACGGTGCCCGGCCTGTAGCGGTGGGGCTTCTTGACGCCTCCGGTGGCGGGCGCGCTCTTCCTCGCCGCCTTGGTGGCGAGCTGTTTGCGCGGCGCCTTTCCGCCGGTGGACTTGCGGGCCGTTTGCTTTGTGCGGGCCATGGCGGTAGCGGTAGCGGTAGCGGAGCGGCGTGCGTGGAGGTTAGGTGCGGCGCGGCGTCCGGTGCTGCCTTGACAACGGGCCCGCGCGCCTCCGTGCTGCGCTTATATGCCCTCGGTTGCGCGTGGTGGGGGGAGGGCGGGCCAGAGTCTATATAGGGGGGCGGCGGGCGCGCTGGGCGCAGACCGTAGCGAGCCGCCGCTGAAGCAGGTTCTGTTACAGTCACGCTCACGACAAGCGCGCATGCGCACAGCATATTCGACAAGTTTACCTTGTCTATCTAAAAAAAAGCAAATTGTCATGTCCGTTAGGGCGAGTCAGGGATAGGTCAGTATTCCGGATAGCCGGAAATAGGGCGGTTAGATAGGGCATACGCGAACCAGGGCCCCGTTCACGTCGGATCAGCCCGCGCTCGCAGAGGCAAAGACAAAGGAGCAGGGACAGATCAGTACACCCGCGAGAAGGAAAATACGCACTCGATCACACAGCACCTATACACGGCTTATATTGCGCGCATTCGTTCACCAAGCATCTTCACTTCCGGTTCAGCCATGGACAAAGGAACGAAGACTGCGAAACCCAGAACACGTGCAAAAGTGGCAACAGCGCCCAAAGGGCCAATCACGCAATCTTCACCGATAGAAAAATCGTATTCCGATGTAACGGCTACACCACGAGCCGAAACACCGAAATACGAAGCAACACTTTCGCCAAACGGCACGAATATCGTCGTGACCGAAGTAAAGCCCCCCAAATCAGAGGAACCCGCAAAGCAAGAGAACAAAAGCGAGCCTTACCACGGAAAAAGCATGTCTCTGACAGTGCAAAATCTTGCAGCAGAAGAAACCCAAAAATCATTTTGCTATGCACTAAAGGCGTTAAACGTGGCACAGTACATAACCGACGTAGTGGTACATCGAAACAGGTCCGCCACTATACATAGCACACACCAAGATATTAAAAACAGAATCGATAAGTTCCTGTCTCACCACCGCCCAGAAGCCAGCTGCGCTATCAGAGAATACCGCACGCCGAAAGGCCAAAAGGCCAACTCTAAACCATGCATGTGCGTGGTAATCAAAAACATTGACTTCGATGTTACCACGGCGGAGATCGAAGAAGAACTCACCTCAATGGGGTACAGTTTCGAGCGCGCGGTTCGCATAAGATCACGAAACACGTCGGAGCTCACACCCAACATTAGGGTACTGACCAGGGAGCAAAATACGGTGGACAAACTTCTGAGCGAGCACTTTAGAATTCATATGCGATCGTATAAAGTAGAACCGCCACACCTGCCTCCTCCACAACCAGCTCACTGTGCTAAGTGTTTCAGCTATGAACACACAGCCGACAAATGCAACCAGTCGCCAAAGTGCGCCAGATGCGCTGGGGCGCATTTCGCAAGCGAATGCAACTCGAAGGAGGAAAGGGCTAAATGCGCGAACTGCGAAGGCGACCATCACCCCATGGACCTCAAATGCCCGAAAAGGCCAGCAGCACCCACAACCCTAGAAACTACTCAAACAATAAAGTGCATGGACAAACCGGCACAAGAGGAGTTGCAAACACCCGCGAACGACCAGTACGTCAAAACAGACGACCTAATAAGGGCGATCACAACAGCAATGATCAACATCGTACCGGACAGGAAATCAAAGGTAGTGGAAGCAATGAAAGAGGTGTCTAAAACTTTCTTTGGCAGAAAGCTCGAAACAGTCCCAGTAGGAAACAAAATACACTTCCATCTGCAGCCCACGAAGACGACAACAACAGATTCCCGCCACAACGGGGCAGTTGAAGAGGCGCCAAGCACATCTGCACAAAGTAGAACACAACCACCTGCAATAAGGGAAGCCACGACTCCAGCCACTCGCAATAGTGAACCAACAACGCAAGAACATACAACACGCAGCTCAGACAGACAACAAACGTCTCTTTCCGTGCAAGATGCGCCAGCGCACAAACCAAGGCCGTCACAATTGTAACCAGGGCACACACTAGACAGAAGACACACTCAGGATGGAGGACATACACGAAGACGACATAAACATTGGCTTCGTCAACGCCAATGGCTTCAGGACGAAGCACCCAATGTTGGAAATGCTAGCCACCAAGGAGAAACTAGCCATCCTAGGTGTCCTTGAAACGAGGACAACGAGCTACCCGCTACGCATACTTGACTTTGTCACACACGAACTGAAAGCCATTCCCGTACCCAGAAGCACTCCCAAAGGCGGCGTGGCAGTTTTCCACAACAAGAAAACCCCAGCTATAAGGGTCGAATTACCGCCACAGTTCTCCCATGTCCAAGCAATCCACCTAAAGCTACAAACACGTGCAAGGAAATTCCTACACTTAATTACCGTATATATCCCACCTGGCGACGAAATCCCTACTGAATTCCTTCTATACATCAGAAACTTAGGTGACTTCGTAATCATGGGGGATTTCAACGCAAGGTCGGAAGCATTTGGAGACACCAACAGCAACAGGAACGGAAGAGCATTAACAACGCACCTGGAAGATATCGAAAACGGGGTAAGACTGCCCTACAACAAACCAACATTTATCAACCACCAGGGAACTTCCATTCCTGACCACTTCATTTGCGCAAAATCCGTATATACGCACTTCAGCCCTCCATGGGCAGGGGACAGCACGGGGTCAGATCATCTGCCGCTAATAACACGAACGCACCTAATGCACTCACCACTTAACAACAAAAACAGAAAAACCATAATCGACATTAAACAGCTAAACGTTCAAAAATACGAAAAGGAACTCAAGGAAAGCCTACCACCAGCTAAAGAAATCGCAAGCGTTGAAGAGCTGGAACAATATAACAACAACATCATACAGGCAATCACGAATGCGACAACAAACAACGCGCCGATCAAAGTCATTAAACCCAACGCAGACAGAATACCGCAGAGAATACTAAGCACAATTAAAGAAAAAAGACGCATCTACAAGCTCTTCAAACAAACAGCTGACTGCGAATATAAACGGGAATGGAACAGATTAAACAATTTGGTCAGGCAGCAGCTAAAAGAGTTCAGAGCAGACAAGTGGGCAGAAATAAGCAAGAACCTAGATCACAGGCAAACAAATAGATACTGGCAAGCCTTTAGAAAAGTAACAGGAATCCACCACAAATCAGATCCACCTCTTTACCATGAAGGAAATATTATAACAGACGACAAACAAAAAGCTAATATATTTAGAGAAGTTCTAGACGAAGTACACAGTTTCCCAACCGACCCAAAATTCGACCTAAGACACGAAAGAGAGATCACCCTCGAATTAGATAAACTGCAAAAAACCGTAATTACACCGACAGAAGCCGAAGCAGCGCTAACGGCAGAGATTTCAGACTCTGAAGTGGAGGAAGCCATCCTGAAAGGAAAAAACAGCGCCCCAGGAAAAGATGGCATCAAAAGAATCCAGATACGATTGGCCCCAAGAGAAAAGATAATAACCTGTCTAAAGACCTTATACAATGCGACGTTGAAAATAGGCAACATCCCAATACACTGGAAACAAGCGAAAATAGTAATGCTCCCTAAACCAGGGAAACCACCCAATGACCCAAGATCTTATCGGCCCATCACCCTACTTCCTGTAATAGGAAAAGCTTTCGAGACAATAATCAAGAACAGACTAATCGCCTTTACGGATACAAACCACCTAATTCCTGACTGCCAATCAGGATTCAGAAAGAATCACGCCACCATAGACCCAATAGTACAGCTATGTAGCGGCGTCACAAGAGGCCTAAACCTCCTGGACTGTGCTGCTGCCATATTTCTAGACATTGAAAGGGCGTTCGACAAAGTGTGGCACAAGGGCCTATACTACAAGCTCCTGAAAATGGGAGTACCAGCGAAAATCACCACACTCTTGTCGAACATCCTCGAAAATCGCCCATCCAAAGTCGTCGTCAACGATGCAGAGTCAGACCCATTTACGCCAAAAGCGGGAGTCCCACAGGGAGCCATCATATCTCCCCTGCTATATACACTGTACACGGCAGACATCCCACTACCCAACAAGTGGAACGAGGGTCTGACACTGTACGCTGACGACACAGCATACTGGTGCCATACACCAACAACACAAGATAGCAACAGACAAACTCAAAACTACCTATCCCTTCTAGAAAGCTGGCTCAGCCAATGGAAAATTAAGCCTAACGCAAATAAGACACAACTTATTCTGTTCAAACACAAACGAAACCGCACGCGCAAACAGAACCAAGAAGACTGCAGGTTACAACTATGGGGACAAACTATAAAAGCGAAAGACACCGCAAGATACCTGGGCATTACACTCGACAAATATATGTCATGGGAGGCACACTCAAGAGACATCACGATAAAAGCTAAAACAAGACTCAACCTACTCCGCCTACTCAGAGGCAGAACAAACGGAGCCAAAAGGGATACGATGATATACACCTACAAAGCTTTTATCCGCCCCATACTGGAATATGCCGCTCCGGTATGGATGGCGAACAAAACAGTGACTCGGAGATTAATGGCAACAGAAAGGAAAATATTAAGGACAACAGGCCAGATGAACTCCAGGACACGAAACGAAGTAGTATACAGGAACGCACAAGTGTACCCCCTAAGGAAGAGATGGCTAGAATTAACCGCTAAAATCGGCACCAACAGATTACGCAATAGAACAGCCACAACAGACATTCTCCTAAGAAATTACCCCGTTTTTAGATACCCACAAACAAAATACCCCTATCCGCCAACAGTAATCAAAACAAGCATTAAGACAATTGATCCGAATTCAGCAACAAACTTCACTGATGACGACATACAACAGGACATGATAAAACACCTACAAGACGAAGAATCAGAAGAGGAAGACAACACATAAAAAGAGCACGAAAATCACGACCACACACTAACAAGACAACAAAGAAGAGAAAACAACAAATCACAAGAAAGAGAACATTCAACAGATCCTTGCTGAGGTTTTAGGGAGGTTTCCCTCAGCACACGGGCAAATGCCAGGATCTCAATACCCTCCCACGCGACAGAAAGCGATAGCTTATGACACGAGAGAGTCAGAACTAGATTAGGAACCCCAAATCTCTAAATAAAAAGTGCCACCACAGCATACCTTTAGTTAATATAAGGCACCAAAGAGCAATAGGCTCTCCATGTGCCCGCCTCACTCCCTCAGGGTGAGGAATGAAAGATGGAAAAAAAGAAAAAAAAGAAAAAAAAAAAAAAAAAAAAAAAAAAAAAAAAAAAAAAAAAACCGTAGCCGACTCGCCAGCCGCTGCAGCTGCTGTTTGTGCACGTTTTGCTTTGCCCGAGGAAGGAAGGATGACAGGCCGCGGCAAGGGAGGAAAGGGGCTCGGCAAGGGTGGCGCCAAGCGGCACCGCAAGGTGTTGCGCGACAACATCCAGGGCATCACGAAGCCCGCCATCCGCCGCCTGGCTCGCAGGGGCGGCGTGAAGCGCATCTCTGGTCTGATCTACGAGGAGACCCGCGGGGTGCTGAAGGTGTTCCTGGAGAACGTGATCCGCGACGCGGTGACGTACACTGAGCACGCCAAGCGCAAGACTGTGACGGCCATGGACGTGGTGTACGCCCTGAAGAGGCAGGGGCGCACCCTGTACGGTTTCGGCGGTTAGGCTGCGTCGCAGCGGGCGCTGGCCTTCCCGCGGCCGTGCTTGTGGGTGGGAGAGACTAGAAAACGGCCCTTTTCAGGGCCACCACACTGTTCGGAAGTTGAAAAGTGCGAAAGAGTCTGTGTTGTTGCTGCGTGTGTTTGTTTGTTTCTTTCTTTCTTTCCGTTTGAGCGACGTGATGTGACTGGGAGGGGAGAAGGAAAGGAAACGTGTCATGTGGCTGGCTGTGTGTGGAGCTGCTTCGTTTGTGTGTCTTTGTATCGATCGCGACGGAGATGGCGGGCTGTGTGTTGTTGTGCGAGAGGCGGTGATTATTTGCTTGCGTGGTTTGGCTCTGTGTGTTTGTTTGCGGCGGCGTTGGGGTTTCCGAGGCAAGGCGTGTGGGCATAGGCGGCCGGATCAGCTGTTTCGTTCGTGTCGACGGCCGTTGCGCGCGGGAGTGGAGGGCGGTGTGTCGACACGCCTCCCTTTAACAATGGTCATTATTGCTGCCGTTGTCGGTTTGGAAGGCGACTGCGACCGTGCAAAATGTGTGTGTGTGTGTTGGGCCACACGGGCTGTGTGGACGACAAGATGGCGGACGTGCGCCGGCGGCGGCTGTGCTGTGACAGTGCAAAGTTGAAACAAAACAAGGTGCGGCGAGGACGACTGAAATTTTGCTTTGGACGTAGGTTTGTGTGGTGGCCCTGAAAAGGGCCGATTGTTGTGGGCCGAGCCGGCAAAGCGCGTTGCGTGCAGGGGAGCACGCGGCGCTGCGATTGCCTGGCCTCCTTTAGGCCTTCTTCTCGGTCTTCTTTGGCAGCAGGACGGCCTGGATGTTGGGCAGGACACCACCCTGTGCGATGGTGACGCCCGACAGGAGCTTGTTGAGCTCCTCGTCGTTGCGGATGGCAAGCTGCAGGTGGCGCGGGATGATGCGCGTCTTCTTGTTGTCGCGGGCCGCGTTTCCGGCCAGCTCGAGCACCTCAGCCGCGAGGTACTCCATGACGGCGGCGAGGTAGACGGGCGCCCCGGCGCCGACGCGCTCTGCGTAGTTTCCCTTGCGCAGGAGGCGGTGGATTCTGCCGACCGGGAACTGGAGCCCGGCCCTGCTTGAGCGGGACTTTGACTTGCCCTTGACTTTGCCTCCCTTTCCGCGTCCGGACATGGCGATGGGCTAGCGACGGTGCACACGAAACGGAAACGAAAACGACCGGTGCGAGCGGCAGCGAGTCGAGCAGCGGAGTGCGTGCCGGCGCAGCCGGGGTGGGGGTGCTTTATGGGCTCGGGTGCGGCGGCCGGTTGCGCGCGCGCCCCATTGGTCGGCGGCCGCAACAGGGCGAGCTGGTAAAGGTGCGGCGGCGGCTGGCGGCGGGTGCCACTGTGTGGGGAGACGCTGACTAGAGCGGAGCGCTTGCTACTGGTGTTGCTGCTGCCGTACGTTGGTTCGAGATGCCGCCCAAGACTAGCGGGAAGGCCGCCAAGAAGGCTGGCAAGGCGCAGAAGAACATTTCGAAGGGCGACAAGAAGAAGAAGCGCAAGAGGAAGGAGAGCTATGCCATCTACATCTACAAGGTGCTGAAGCAGGTGCACCCTGACACGGGCATCTCGTCGAAGGCGATGAGCATCATGAACAGCTTCGTGAACGACATTTTCGAGCGCATTGCGGCCGAGGCTTCTCGCCTGGCGCACTACAACAAGCGCTCGACCATCACGTCCCGCGAGATCCAGACCGCTGTGCGGCTGTTGCTGCCTGGCGAGCTGGCCAAGCACGCCGTGAGCGAGGGCACGAAGGCGGTGACCAAGTACACGAGCTCCAAGTAAGGGGGTGGCTCTGGAATGGAAGGAAGGAAGGATGGAGAAGGCTCGTCCGTTGCGAGAGCGGCAAAACGGCCCTTTTCAGGGCCACCAACTTGCCTTTTGCGGGAAGGGCGGAATTGTTGTTGTTGTTGTTTGTGTGGACGGCTGTGATGTATGTGTGCATTTTGATTGTGGGTGGGGGGGGCGCGTCAAAGCGTGTTGCGCGGGGTACGGCCACGAGGTTGGTCGCCGTGGCGTGGAATGGTGGCACGCCTCGTTGGCGTGGTTTTTGACCCATTGGTGTTGTTGGTGTGTGTGTGTGTGTGTTACCCGTCTGCGAGGGGGGACAGTGCGATCGGCGACTTTTGTGTCACCGTAACGACGGCCGTTTGCGGGTTTGTTTTGTTTGCACATCATACATGGCGAGGGTGAAATGTGAAATGTTTTTGTTTGGTTTTTTTTTTTTTTTTTGCCGCCCACTATTCCCTTTGCTGTACGCCGAGTTTGACAATGGTGCGACGTAACTGCAGCGTGGAGGTGTGTGAGTGACGTTGAAATGAACGTGCCATTAAGACGCATTGTTGTTGTATTGTACTGTACGTGTACGGCGACACGCACGATGATGTACCATTCGACTCTGATGTTTGATAGCCGTGTCTGACTGATTGCGTACGACGCACGCACACCGATGTCGTCATTCAAGATGCACGCGTGTCCAGTGCAGTATACAGTAAGCGCGACGACGGCGGCGGCGGTCGTTTGTTTGGCGAATGTCTGTACACGTGTTTGTCTGTGTCCATCCGGTATGTATTTGTTTGTTTTGAAAGTGTTTTGTGTGTCGGTGACGTGGTCCGATCCGTCGCCCCCTGAGTAACTGTCGATCGGCGCGATAGACCGGCGTCACGCAACTGAACCGAAGTCGTGGGCACACCCGTCATACTGTTGTACACCGTCGCGCTGAGAACGGTAACGAAAGGTTGACTTTGATCGGTCGAATGTCCGGGCAGAACGTGAGGAATGAGGCAAGAGTGCAAGGAGGGGGGGAAGGGAAAAAGGGGAGAAACGCATTCGTAGAGCAACGGAACGTTCCCGTGTCGGAGGCGTATTGGAGCCGCACTGAAATGCGTTTAACGGCGGCGCGGCTGCAAGTGTCTGCCGTGGTGAACGTTACCTTTGACGGCTGCATTGGGCTTTGCCTTTGCTTTTGCTTTCGCTTTCGCGTTCGCTTTCGCTTTCCCGGATGTACGTAACGTTTGTTGATATGGTTCTGAGGAAGAGTGTATGACAGTGCCGTGCCGTCCATGTTCGTGTGCCCTCCCATTGTGTGTATGCTATTGTCTGTGTACTTGAATGATGTATGTAGGTGTTAGTGGACATGTTTTACCAGTGGGGGGAAATGGATCGTCGATAGTTGCCGTCACTCTGTCACGGTCGAGATGACGCACCCTCCGTACAGAAAGGTGTCGAGAAAGTGAGTGTGTGTGTGTGTGTGTGTGTGTGTGTGTGTGTGTGTGTGTGTGTGTGTGCGTGCGTGCGTGCGTGCGTGCGTGCGTCCGTGAATTGGCAGTGTTTGGAGGTGGGCGTGCCCTGCATGTGGCCCGGAAGGCTGTTCGTTAGGCGGTAGTGTTGTGTGGACAGGGGAGGGGCATGCGTAACGCTGCTGGCATGGCATTTCGGGAGATGGGAGGGGGCAAACGAGGAAACGAGGAGCGGCGGCCAAAGACGGGACGGGGAGGGGCGCGGTGTGGGTGGCTTGCGCCTGTGCTCGGCGTTGTGGTTTGTGCAAAAGAGGAGGAGAAAAACAATGTGAGTTGCCAGGGAGGGGAGCGGTGTTGTGTTGTGGTTGTCGTGGTGTAGCCGCAGACGCGGCTGTCAGTGAACGTGGCGAGACGGACGGATGCGCGGAGGGGCGGGGGCGGCGCATTTCGCCGGTGCCGTGCCGTGCCATGCCTGAAAGCCGCGTGGTCGCTGTGTTGTTGGTGGCGTGGGGGCGAGGAGAGTACCGTACGGGTGTGCTTGTGCGCCGGAAATGGCACACTGCGCCCGCCCGTCTTGGAGGCTGATGGCTGTGGTGTGGAAATGGGGCGCGGTGATGTTGAAGCAGTTGAAGAACAGAAAAGAAACCAAGAAAACGGAAGGCGTGATGCGGCGGTGGTGGTGAGAGCGGGAAAAACAAAACAAAAAAAAAACAACAAAAAAAAAAAAAAAAGAAGGAAAAACAACAAGAAAACAAAAAGTCTATCAATATTAAAATGTAAATGGAAATGGAAATGGACCCAGGTATAACCTCCCTGCACAAATAGCAGAGAGTCCGATGATAATAAAAATGTGCCAGAATGTTAACGTCCCTACAAAACAAACCCAACGATAATATTAATGAAAGAGTGAACCGTATGTAACATTGCAACAGACATAATGAAACCTGATAAATTGTATAAGGGCAGCAGCGTTGACCTTTGGCCCTGTATTCAGAATAAAAAGAGCCAAAGATCGTTACCCCAATGAAAAAGACACTGAAACACGTATGTAACATAGTAGCGATGGCGAGACATTGTAGCATCTGTGACCAGAGAGTTTGCGCTGGACTGCGCGAGTGTTGCGAGCGGTTCTCAGTCAGTCAGTCAGTCAGTAGTCGTTGCGAGTCCGTAGCTCTGTGTAGTTGAGGGCTGTACTCTGTCAGTAGTCGTCGCGTGCAGTACGCTAATAGTCGTCATGCAGAGCGGTCGGTCAGTAGTAGCAGCCGAGTGCGGTTGTGTGATGTAGGCGGTCGGCAACACTGGTCAAGATGGTGAATAAGGTATACTGTTAATTAATATAATCATTAGATAATGAAAAATTGTATTTATTGTAATTATTCTCCAACAAGTTCCCCAGTAATAATTTTTATTTCAAAAGCATTTTTCAAACATTTAATTGTTTATTGAACTAAAGAGTTCGTTGCACTTCACATTTCATTCCACTTCTTTGAAGAAAAATGTCACTAAAATCACAAAAAAAGAGAATATTATTATTTGCAATGCAGTTCCTCCAAGCGCTGCGCAACAACCAGAGCAGAAATGTGACATCCATTTATTCGGAGGTAAGACATTAATTCTGATTGTTTTGCACAGGGCCAAAGACCGATATTTCGGTTTAATTGAAGTTTCTTGTCACTGAACGGACGTTTTTAAATGTTGTGTGAAGACTTTATATTTGAGTCAGATTGCGAATTTCACATTTTTGTTGCCATTTTCAATACCTCTCATTGTGGGCGAGGTTACAATTAGCGCAATGTCCATTAGCATCCGTAAATAACATTGTCCATTATTTTAAATGTTGCTGGGAGGTTACAACACACACACAAAAAAAAAAAAAAAAACAAAAAAAAAAACAAAAAATTGCATTTATATCCGCTCCTCAATTGTAGATACCCCTTACACAGCTGTGTGCAATGAATGAGTGCTGGCTGGTAATTAATTGCACTCCTTGGAGGGAAATGCCATAGGAAGTAGTCTTTAAAAAGTGAATGTTTTTCGTTAAGAGACAAAAGTTACTTTAGAAAAAAAGTAATAGTGGGGCTTTTGTTGTTGAACAAAATAAGTACAATGAACATACGTTATCAGATTTGCGCAATGCAGCGTCACACCACCTTTTGATTATAACACAATAGACTATACATCGTCCCGAACCGTGACCAGAGTCGCGAGACGAGCAGAGCACGCCGCCGACGCCCGCTCAGTACAACCGTCCACCCGCTACTACTGTCGACCGACTACTACCTCTCCCGACTCGCGCTACAATATATATATATAACAACTGTTCCTGGCGACCCGGTGCGTGCCACTACTGTCGTCTGGCGCGGTCCAAGCGCCGACTAGCAGCGATAAAGAACTCTCTGGTCAGACAGAGATGCTGTCATGCCTCGCCATCGCTCTGGTAATGAATACATACGTGTTGCAGCGTGCGTACCACCGGAACACGCAGTGGCGGAGCCAAAGACTGTGTTGTCGAGGTCGAGTGCGAGCGGGAAGAGAGGCAGCGTCGGCACGGAGATGCAAGCGAGCGCGAGACGCACGGGGGCTGCGGCGTGGCGCGTTTGCGGTCGGCGCCTTTGGTGGCAACGGCCGGGACAAGCAGCGGTGTATGGTGTGGTGCGGGGCGGACAGGGGCGGAGGCGGCGCGACGACGGCATGGGGGCGAAAACGGGACGGGGGACGGCGGATGTTGAGAGGCGTCACGCGCGGACAGGACACAGACACAGAGACACACAGATTGGAAAGGGAGGGTGCGCGGTAGTAGTTGGGAATGTGCGTACCGTGCGGGATGGGAGTGGGCGAGGAACACGGTCGTGGCCCCTGTTTTGGGTGCGTGTGATGACGTCGGTGTGTTGTGGGAAGGGAAGGTGCTGTGGCGGCGGCGCGTAATGGGCGTAGGCCGAAAAGAGAAAGGAACGTGGGCAGTGTGTTGGCAAGCGTCGGTTCGACTGCGACGTTGATGGGCAGGGCAGGGCAGGGCAGGGCAGGGCAGGGCAGGGCAAGGTTAATGGTGGTAGGAGTAGGCGTGTGGGCGCAAAAAATCTGCCGCTGCAGGCGGTGCCGTAACCGCCATGGCGGGAAGGAGAGAGGGCCAAAGAAAGAAAGAAGAAAACAAAAAAAAAAAAAAAAAAGGAGGGGGGGGCGAAAGTGGAGAGGCGGTGGTGTGAGAAGGGCGGGGGCGGAAGGAAGGCAGGAAGGACAAGAGGCGAGGCGACGGCTTGCTTTGTGTATCGGTCGGTCTCTGGCTATGCTTCGTTTTCTGCAGCAGGGTCGGTGCGCGGTGTGGCTCGCGGCAGTGGGAACGCCTGGTGGCTGGACGGCCAGCAATGCGGTTGGATGGGCGGCCACAGCACCGCACCTGTGCCCGAGGAGGAGACGCTGGCGGCGGGCCCTGAGGTGAGGCCGGCTCGGCTGGGGCTGTGGATGTGTAGGTGTGCGCCGCTGCTGCAACAACGAGTAAAACGCGAGAAGAAGGGATGGCGGTAGAGAGAGAGAGAAAAAAAAAAAAGGTCGTGTTGTGTTGATGCGCAGGCAGACGCGTACAGAGGGACGAGCCCGGTCTGCAGCAGGGTGTGGCCGTGCCGAGTGCAGAGCAGCGGCGGCTCGGTTCGGTTCGGCCCGGCCCGGCGGGCCGCGCTGTTGTCGCGGACGTGAGCGCCCCCTGGCGGGTGGCCGGAGGCGGCGCGGCGTGTTGGACGTGTGGCTGGTGGCAGTGCACAATTTGCGAGTGGCTGGCGGTGTGGTGTGGCGGTTGGCGCGTCGGGCGGCGGAGAGGTATGTGTTGCGGGCGCCCTTTGCTGCGCTGCGTCGTTGCGTGTGCCGTACAGGGCGGGCGCTTGTCGACTGTGTGGCGAATTGGCGTGAAACGGCTGCCGAGAGGTGTGTGGTAGCGAGCCGGTCGGTGGTGTCAGTGCGAAGGGGAATGTGCGTGCGTGTTTGGCGGTTTCGGTGTGCTTTTTGCGGCGTGAGAGTGGGAATTAGTGGGGCCGGCTGTTGTGTTGGTTCCTTGTGTCTTGTGTCGCGTAGCTTGATGGCAACGTGGAAGGACGCCGGTTTCGTTTTCGTTTCGAGCCTTGCGTGGCGTGTGGTTGTCGACGTTGACTGGTTGGCGTGTGCCGATGCACGTGCATGTGTGGGTCGCGAGTGCGTTTTTGGCTGGCTGTGTGTGTGTGTGTGTGTGTGTGTTTTGGGGGGGAAGGGGGAGGCGGTGGTGAAAGTGCAGTCGTCGGGTGGGGCTGGGGCTGTGCGTCGTGGCGGAAAGGTGGTAGGTTGCGGGAAGCGAGCCCGTCGTTGACGGTGTCGCGTGAGTTGTGAATCGAGTGGGGCGCGGGGCGCGGGACAGGAGCAGCGTGCCGCTGCGTCGTGGTCGTCAGCAGAGGCTGTGCGTGTGCTTGTCCTTTTTGTGGGCGGTTCGTGCGAGGCGTTTTTGTTTTGTGTTGCCCTAGTTGTTAGTTTATTTTGTTTGTGTTTGTTATTTTGAGACGACGACTGGTTGGTGGCGTGCGCGCGAAGTGGCGGTGTGCGCTTCCCGTGTCGTTTGTGTTGTTTTGTTTTTTTGTTTTTGTGTGTTTTTTTTTTTGCACTGGGCCCCGGTGGGTGGGTGCGTGTGTGTCGATTGCCGGCTGGCGAAAGGTGCGCCATCGGCGGGGTGGGTCGCCGGCACAAGTAGAGGCGGCGGCGTTGTTGCTGTTGTTGTTGTGTGGTGTTTGTTTTGTTCGGCTGTGTCGGCGAGCTGTGTTGCGGTGCGTGTGAATGGTGGTGCAAAAGTGCTGGCGTTGGGGCTGCGACTGCGACGGCGGCGAGCCGCGGGCGCGCCATTGATAGTGATGTTGTGAACAGCGGCTGTGTACGGTAGTGGTGTTGTTGTAGCACGACGTGCATCCGGGCCGGCGCGGAAAGCGCAGTTGCGGGCGGTTGCCCTTCGGTGCCAGCCATGTCGCGTGAGCGGCGGGTTGCTCTGGTGTCGACACGTGGTGCTCTGGGTTGTTGTGTGGTGCCCTTTGGCCGGTGGGGGTGGTTCGCGTGTGTCTGGTTCGCGCTCGGTGTCTGGTCGTGGTCGTGCTGCTCCCCCGTCTGTCGGCGGTTTCCGACGTCGTCTGTACGTTTTTGTTCGTTTGCGGCGTGCCTGCCGACGTCGTCCCGTCGCGACCTTTCAACCGAAAGTGTGGCGCCCGAAGGTGAACGAACGTAACCCTGACCTCGGCGCTTTACGCTGAGCCGAGCGAACCGAACCGAACCGAACCTAACCTGTGGTGTGGCGAGGTGAGCTCAGCCTGTGAGCCCCTAACGTCTACGTAAGGTAAGCTGTCCGGCTCACGCCTCACGTTTGAACGCTTTTTTAACCTACGTTTGACGCTTCTTAACCTAGCACTGACCCCTTAACCTAACCTAACGTGTAACCTAACCTAACCTAACCTCTGACGCCTGACGTGTTTGAATGCTTAACCTAAGTTTGACGCTTAACCTAACCCAAGTCCCCTTAACCTAACCCACGTCCACCTAACCTAACCTAACGTAGACGTGTAAACGTAATGTGTAACGCGTAACGTGTAAGGTCGGCTGTCGTGTGTGCTTGACGGCAGATTGGGTTGGTCTGTAGATTCGGATTGCGGTTTGCCTCGGTCGAGGGGTTGTGGGTCGGAAGCGGCGAGGGGCGGCGGCGCCTGTTGCGCAGGCGGCGTCCGTTTGCGGCGGGCAATTGTTGAGAAACGGCTGTGAATGTTGGCGGGCGAGAGGAGGAGGACGGCGCGCGATGTGGCCCGACGGCTGCGGGCCGATCGGGAAACGGCGGGAGGGCGACGGAAGGCGATGGGGCGGCGGAGGCGCGTTTGCACGGCCGTCATCGCCGCACGCCTCGGCTTGTGTGGCTGTGGCGCCGGCCGCGCTGGCCGGGCTGCCGCGGCGACGGTGTGGGAGTTTTGCCGAAGGTTTGGCCATTGTGGCGGGTCGTCGGCTGGGGCTGTGGGGGCGGCATTTGGGCGGGGGCGGCGATTCTCGGCGGGCCGACCCAGGCTGTAGCGCGCGGTAGCTGCAGTTTGGCCGTGGTTTGCGGCGCTGCCGTGGCGACTGGTTGGCGACTGTGGTGTGGCTGTGTGTAGCCCCATCCTCGGTGGTTTGAAAGGCGCGGGCGGTTGTGGCGCAGGTTTGGGGCTGCTCCGCACAGGCTGTCGGACGTTGGGCGGTAGCAAGCGCGGGAGGCGCGGCGCGGCGGCGCGCAGAGTGGCGGCCGCTCTCTCGGCCGTCCGCGCCCGCCCGCGACACTGGCTGGGCCTTGTGATTCTCTGCTCTGCTGCTGTGCTGTGCTTGCGTGCCTGCCGTCCCGCTCGCTCTCGCTGTGTGTTACGCGCGTCGTCGAAATGGCAGATCAGGCGGCTACGAACGAGACTGCTGCGGCACCCGCCGCCACCGGCACTACGAAGAAGGCCAAGTCTGCGTCGTCTGCGAAGAAGCCGCGCGCCAAGCCTGCGCACCCGCGCACCTCTGAGATGGTGACGGCCGCCATCAAGAGTCTGAAGGAGCGCGGCGGGTCGTCGCTGCAGGCGATCAAGAAGTACATAGCCGCGCACTACAAGCTGGACGCGGAGAAGCTGGCGCCGTTTATCAAGAAGTACCTCAAGTCGGCCGTCGTGGCGGGCGAGCTGGTGCAGACGAAGGGGAAGGGCGCGTCCGGCTCGTTCAAGCTTGCCGGCGCCGGCGGCGGGGGGGCGGCCGAGGGCGGCAAGGCTCGTGCTGGCGGTGCCAAGAAGAAGCGCGCCGCTCCGGCCAGCAAGGAGAAGAAGGGCGCCCGTGCGGCCGGCGCAAAGAAGGCTGGTGGCGTGAAGGCGGCGACCGGTCGGAAGGCGGGCGCCGCCAAGAAGGCGTCTGCGGCGTCGGCCGCTCCCGCGGGTGCGAAGAAGGCGGCTGCGGCCAAGCCGGCCAAGGCCAAGTCGCCGTCGAAGGCGAAGAAGGCCGCCAAGGTTCCGACGAAGAAGCCGAAGGCGCCGCGCCCGAAGAAGGCGACGACGCCGTCTAAGGCGAAGGCTTCGCCCAAGAAGAAGAAGTAGAGTAGAGTAGAGGAGAAAGAGATGGGAAAGGAAGGGTTTGGCGCTTGACTCCGTCGTCCCCACCCCCCGTCGTCGTCTAGTGGCGCGCAAGAGACGCGCGGCCCAAAACGGCCCTTCTCAGGGCCATCAAAGCACGTCGGGGAAGGTTTTGATTGTCGTGTTGCGTTTGGTGTGGGTGTCTGTCTGTATGCCCGTGGGGATGCTGTTTGCGTGCCGTGGTGGTTGGATTGCGGGGGTCGGTGGCGGGTGTGGGCGGCGGTAGCGGTAAGCGGTGTTGTTGTTGTCGTGGTTGATTGTCGCCGTGTTTGTGGCGGCGGCCGACGGTTGGTTTTCTGTCACGTTGTTTTGTTTGAATACGTTGGATGGCTTGCCTGCGTTCGTTCTTCTCGGATGTCTGTCTTGTCGAGTCGTGTCTGGTCTTTGTTTTGTTCCTTTGTGTGTGTTATGTTTTGCAACGGGGGGCACGTTGAGATGTGGAAGGAGTCGGCGGGGATTTCGGCGGCGTGTAGAGCGAGCGAGCGCGCCTGCCTGGCCGTTGGCCGTCGGAGTGGAGTGCGGGTTTTTTTTTTGTTTTCGAAACGAAAGCGGCGGGCGGCCGGCCAGCCAGCCAGCCGTGCGGTGTGACGTCGGCCGTTGGGTATTGTGCGCTTGGAGCGCCGGGGAGGGATGATGTGTGATTGTTGCGCGCTGCTAGCAGGCAGGCAGAGTGAGCGGGTGTGGCGGACGGACGGGAAGTGGTGGTTTTTGTTTTTGGGTTGCGGGGCGAGAGGCAGGCGACCGACAAAGTTTGCTCGCGACGGAGAGATGTTAGTGGCCCTGAAAAGGGCCGTTTTTGTTTGTGCGGTGCGGTGCCGCGGCGCGGTTTAGGCGCGCTCGCCGCGGATGCGGCGCGCGAGCTGGATGTCCTTGGGCATGATGGTGACGCGCTTGGCGTGGATTGCGCACAGGTTGGTGTCTTCGAAGAGGCCGACGAGGTAGGCCTCGCTGGCCTCCTGCAGGGCCATGACTGCGGAGCTCTGGAAGCGCAGGTCGGTCTTGAAGTCCTGGGCGATCTCGCGCACTAGGCGCTGGAATGGCAGCTTGCGGATGAGCAGCTCTGTGCTCTTCTGGTAGCGCCTGATTTCTCGCAGGGCGACGGTGCCCGGCCTGTAGCGGTGGGGCTTCTTGACGCCTCCGGTGGCGGGCGCGCTCTTCCTCGCCGCCTTGGTGGCGAGCTGTTTGCGCGGCGCCTTTCCGCCGGTGGACTTGCGGGCCGTTTGCTTTGTGCGGGCCATGGCGGTAGCGGTAGCGGTAGCGGAGCGGCGTGCGTGGAGGTTAGGTGCGGCGCGGCGTCCGGTGCTGCCTTGACAACGGGCCCGCGCGCCTCCGTGCTGCGCTTATATGCCCTCGGTTGCGCGTGGTGGGGGGAGGGCGGGCCAGAGTCTATATAGGGGGGCGGCGGGCGCGCTGGGCGCAGACCGTAGCCGACTCGCCAGCCGCTGCAGCTGCTGTTTGTGCACGTTTTGCTTTGCCCGAGGAAGGAAGGATGACAGGCCGCGGCAAGGGAGGAAAGGGGCTCGGCAAGGGTGGCGCCAAGCGGCACCGCAAGGTGTTGCGCGACAACATCCAGGGCATCACGAAGCCCGCCATCCGCCGCCTGGCTCGCAGGGGCGGCGTGAAGCGCATCTCTGGTCTGATCTACGAGGAGACCCGCGGGGTGCTGAAGGTGTTCCTGGAGAACGTGATCCGCGACGCGGTGACGTACACTGAGCACGCCAAGCGCAAGACTGTGACGGCCATGGACGTGGTGTACGCCCTGAAGAGGCAGGGGCGCACCCTGTACGGTTTCGGCGGTTAGGCTGCGTCGCAGCGGGCGCTGGCCTTCCCGCGGCCGTGCTTGTGGGTGGGAGAGACTAGAAAACGGCCCTTTTCAGGGCCACCACACTGTTCGGAAGTTGAAAAGTGCGAAAGAGTCTGTGTTGTTGCTGCGTGTGTTTGTTTGTTTCTTTCTTTCTTTCCGTTTGAGCGACGTGATGTGACTGGGAGGGGAGAAGGAAAGGAAACGTGTCATGTGGCTGGCTGTGTGTGGAGCTGCTTCGTTTGTGTGTCTTTGTATCGATCGCGACGGAGATGGCGGGCTGTGTGTTGTTGTGCGAGAGGCGGTGATTATTTGCTTGCGTGGTTTGGCTCTGTGTGTTTGTTTGCGGCGGCGTTGGGGTTTCCGAGGCAAGGCGTGTGGGCATAGGCGGCCGGATCAGCTGTTTCGTTCGTGTCGACGGCCGTTGCGCGCGGGAGTGGAGGGCGGTGTGTCGACACGCCTCCCTTTAACAATGGTCATTATTGCTGCCGTTGTCGGTTTGGAAGGCGACTGCGACCGTGCAAAATGTGTGTGTGTGTGTTGGGCCACACGGGCTGTGTGGACGACAAGATGGCGGACGTGCGCCGGCGGCGGCTGTGCTGTGACAGTGCAAAGTTGAAACAAAACAAGGTGCGGCGAGGACGACTGAAATTTTGCTTTGGACGTAGGTTTGTGTGGTGGCCCTGAAAAGGGCCGATTGTTGTGGGCCGAGCCGGCAAAGCGCGTTGCGTGCAGGGGAGCACGCGGCGCTGCGATTGCCTGGCCTCCTTTAGGCCTTCTTCTCGGTCTTCTTTGGCAGCAGGACGGCCTGGATGTTGGGCAGGACACCACCCTGTGCGATGGTGACGCCCGACAGGAGCTTGTTGAGCTCCTCGTCGTTGCGGATGGCAAGCTGCAGGTGGCGCGGGATGATGCGCGTCTTCTTGTTGTCGCGGGCCGCGTTTCCGGCCAGCTCGAGCACCTCAGCCGCGAGGTACTCCATGACGGCGGCGAGGTAGACGGGCGCCCCGGCGCCGACGCGCTCTGCGTAGTTTCCCTTGCGCAGGAGGCGGTGGATTCTGCCGACCGGGAACTGGAGCCCGGCCCTGCTTGAGCGGGACTTTGACTTGCCCTTGACTTTGCCTCCCTTTCCGCGTCCGGACATGGCGATGGGCTAGCGACGGTGCACACGAAACGGAAACGAAAACGACCGGTGCGAGCGGCAGCGAGTCGAGCAGCGGAGTGCGTGCCGGCGCAGCTCTCTCTGCTCTCTTTTTATTCCTCTACCGGTAGAGGGGGGAGTTGGTGGAGGTTGTTGTCGCCTTTGGACATTTCCTCCTCTTTTCTGTGTGTTGTTTTTGTTTCTGTGCTGTTGTGTGTTGCTGTTTGTTGAGAGTCGTTGTGTGTTCTGTTTGTGTTACTGTTGGAGTAGCGACTTGGGTCTTGCATATCTGCCCCTATGGTTTTCATATTGCCCAAGGGTGTTTATCAGGTCGTTTTCTGAATTCCGCGCCTTGGCATAGAACGCTTCTGCCAGGGCACGGAATCTTGTTGTGAGTGGCTCTATATCTGCGGCTTCATGCAGGTCTGCCGTGGGGAAGCGCGTGGGGACGTGTAAGGCCCGTCGTAGCGCTCTGTTTTGGACCTTCTGTAGGCGATCTATCGTCGATCTGGCTGCATAGCCCCATACAGGGCACGCATATTCCAGTATCGGTCGAATTAGACTTCGATAGATCGCTACTCCTGTTGCGGGGTCGAGGGAACTGGTGCTGTTCAAGACAGGGTACAGAATCTGCATCCTGCCGTGAGCCTTTCTGCGAAGTTCCTCTATGTGGCACTTCCATGTCAGGCGTCTGTCAAGTGTGACGCCGAGGTACTTCGCAGAATTTCTCCATGGCAAGTTCTGCCCCTGCAATCGCAGCAGTTGGTATGGTATTCTTGGGGGACGGCGTTTCCCATGACGTCTGGTGAGCAGCATGGCTTGTGTCTTCTCTGAATTTATTGAGATGCGCCACTGCTTGGCCCAGTTTTCCGTCCTGTTTAGGGCGGTTTGCAGACGCCTAGTAACCAGGTTCCTGTTTGTCGAGCAGGAGAAGAATGCAGTGTCGTCTGCGTATTGTGCAGTGTGTACATGCTGAGTCGTAGGGATGTCAGCAGTGTAGACACTGTAGAGGACGGGTCCCAGGACCGAGCCCTGGGGCACGCCTGCACTGATTCTTCTCCTGGTCGATAGGGATCCATCGATCTTGACTGAGAAAGTCCTACCGGAGAGATAGTTTTTAACGATTTTGACGATCTTTCCGGGGAAGCCTAGGGTGTACATCTTGTGTAATATCCCGGTGTGCCAGACTGAGTCGAAGGCTTTTGCTACGTCTAACAAGACAAGCCCGCAGTAGCCCTTTCGGTTGAAGCTGTCTGTGGCTGCTTCAACCACCCTCATGATTTGCTGGGGGGCGGAGTGTCTTTGCCTAAATCCGAATTGGAATTTCGGCAGAATCTGCTCTCTTGTGATATAGTCCTGTATGGGGGTTAGTAGGAGGCGCTCGTATAGTTTACTGAGGGTAGGCAGTAGACTAATTGGTCTATAGTGTTGCGGGAACACCGGGTCTTTTCCTGGTTTCGCGATCGCAATAACTTCTGCGTGCTTCCACTGCGCCGGGAATTTTTGTGATCGCGTCAGTTCATTAACTATATCGGTCAGGTGGGTGATTGCCAGAGGCGGGAGGAGTTTCAGCAATTCATTTGTGACCTGGTCGTGACCCGGGGTTTTCCTGGTGGGCAGGGACTTGATGCAGCGCGCCACATCTTCAGTATTGAAGAGTGGCGTGTAGTCATCTTCGTCGTCTGCTTCCAGGAACACGGCCAGTTCTCTGCGGACTGTTGCGACGTGTTCTCTGTCCTGTACTTCTGCTGGTCTGAACTGTTTTTCGAACACGTCGGCTAGTGCGTTAGCTTTGTCGATGGGGCTGAACTGCAGTCCGCGTTCGCCATGCAGTGGTGGCATTTTCGCGCGTCTTCTCGTGTACTGTTTGGTGGCTTGCCATAAACTATTGTCTTCTAGTTTGAGAGCTGAGAGCCTTGCCGACCATTGTTGGTTGCGGTACTCATTGAGATCTGCTTTCAGCTCTCTCTGTAGCCTATTGAGTAGCCTCCGTGTATTCTTATTTCTGGTGAGCTTCCACTCTTTGGCGATCCTGTTTTTGTGCCGTATTTGCACAAGCAAGTGCGGGGGGAGTTGCCTGAAGCGGGGGGGCCCCGCAGGAGGCGGTGTGGCTCCCTCAGCAGCTTGTAGGATCGCTCTTGTGAGGTCGTCTAGTGCCTGTTCTGCTGTCTCTGCAGTTGGAGGCGGGGTCTGGGCAAGTTCAGCTGCTACTGCGTTGCTGAATTGCTCCTTATTGATGCGCTTGTATGTCGCATGCCGTTGTGGGATAGAGAGCCATTCTCCCATATCGACCTCAAAAATCACGGGATTGTGGTCCGACGACATTCTGTTTACCGATGTCGCGGATACAAAGCCCACCAGATTCTTTGTGATGGCTATGTCGAGGACGTCCGGTCTTCCTCCGTTCTTTGGGAAGTGTGTCGGTTCCTCTGGGCCCCATACTTGTAACTGGTGTGTGCGCGCAAGTCGTTGCAGTTGTTGACCAGCTTGATTTCGGTGTCTCGAGTTCCAGTCCGCGTGTTTGGCATTTAGGTCCCCTGCTATTAGTAGTTTGCCTCTAATACGGCTTAGTGCAGCTATGTCGTCCTCTTCTAGTCTTTGGGAAGGGGGGCGATACACTGCAACGACTGTTAGGGGGCCAGTTACTGTGGCCACTTCGATTGCCGCCGTTTCTATTTCGGCTGTATTGGGGGGGTATATTTGGTGGTGTCTGATTCCTTTTTTGACATATACCGCGACCCCGCCTCCGTGAGTGGGTCGGTCGTTCCTGTAACAAATGTAGTTTGGTACAGAAACTCTTAGTCCTGGTTTGAGGAATGTTTCTCCCACTAGGCATATGTCAACGTTTTCTTCCTGTACGAATTCTCTGAACTCCATGGGTTGTCGAGTAAGGTTGTCTGCGTTAAACGCGCATATTTTGAGACCTTGTATATTAGGTCTCCTATCCATGGTGGGGGACAGTTTTTCCTGAGGTAGTCGCTGCTACAGGCGACTGCTGTGCTGCCGATCTGAGGTCGGCGGGGAGCTGCGTCAGTGTAGCCAGAATGCCTACTAGCTGACTCATTTGTGCCTGTAGCAGTCGGATGGACGACGCGAGTTGTTGGATTGCAACAGACTCGACAGCTTCTCGCGGACTGGTTTGTGGTTGGCATGGGGGACAGGCTTCCCTAGGACTTTCGTCAGCTTGAGGAACCTGTTTACTGCTGTGTTGTGGTGGTGGTACATGGTTCGGGGGGTCAGGTGGGTCACCGGCAAGTGCACGGGAATACGTGGTAGATGCGAAGACCTTCGTTCTTACTGTTCTCTGGGGGGGTGGGGGGGGTGGCCTGGGTGCTGGAATGCTTTTGTTGTGACTCGGGGTTGTACTGGTGTTTTTGCCCCTCTGTCTGTCCCTTGCAGCTCTGTACTCAGGGCATCCTAAGTAGCTGGCCGGGTGCGCACCTTTGCAGTTGGCGCACTTTTCTTTTCCCTCCCCCCTCGGTAGTTTGCACTGGTCGTAGGTGTGCTCTTCAGTGCATCTAACGCACACCACTGGCATCGTGCAGTCTCGCGCGATGTGCCCTAGGGCCTGGCAGTTATAGCAGCGCCCTGGGCCCGATTTCTTTTTCAACTTCTCGGGCGTGACCGTTAGCGCCAGTATCCTTTTGACCTCCCAGATCTTTCGATTTTGAGCAGAGTCTGGGAGGGTGACCGTATGAAGAGGCCAGGGTCGGTTCGGTCGCGTCAACACCACTGAGCTGACCTCAAACCCTTCCTCCAGCAGGAACTTTTTTATGTCCGCGGTGTCGGTGGTGTGTGGTACACCGCGAAACACCAGTTTGATCGGCCTCCTCGCTGCTAGTGGGAAGGTGAAGAAATGAAATTTCCTCTCCTCTAGCACCTTCCTCACTGCCTTATAGTCGTCGACATTTTTTGTTGTTATTTTGACTTTGTCACCGCCGGTTATTTTGGCGGTGAACCTACTTTCCCCTACCGTGTTTGTTATTACGTCGTACAGTGCCTTGTAGTTCTCAAACTGTACTACTATTGGTGGGATTCTGAGTCTCTGTCTTTGTTCGATTTCCTCAGAGTCCTCCGCCTGTTGCGATTCTTCCGCAGGTTCTCCCATCACATCGAACCTGTTGGCGGTGTGAATTGGGGTTGGTGTGACTAAGGCGGGGGATTGTCTGGCGCCGGCGCAGCCGGGGTGGGGGTGCTTTATGGGCTCGGGTGCGGCGGCCGGTTGCGCGCGCGCCCCATTGGTCGGCGGCCGCAACAGGGCGAGCTGGTAAAGGTGCGGCGGCGGCTGGCGGCGGGTGCCACTGTGTGGGGAGACGCTGACTAGAGCGGAGCGCTTGCTACTGGTGTTGCTGCTGCCGTACGTTGGTTCGAGATGCCGCCCAAGACTAGCGGGAAGGCCGCCAAGAAGGCTGGCAAGGCGCAGAAGAACATTTCGAAGGGCGACAAGAAGAAGAAGCGCAAGAGGAAGGAGAGCTATGCCATCTACATCTACAAGGTGCTGAAGCAGGTGCACCCTGACACGGGCATCTCGTCGAAGGCGATGAGCATCATGAACAGCTTCGTGAACGACATTTTCGAGCGCATTGCGGCCGAGGCTTCTCGCCTGGCGCACTACAACAAGCGCTCGACCATCACGTCCCGCGAGATCCAGACCGCTGTGCGGCTGTTGCTGCCTGGCGAGCTGGCCAAGCACGCCGTGAGCGAGGGCACGAAGGCGGTGACCAAGTACACGAGCTCCAAGTAAGGGGGTGGCTCTGGAATGGAAGGAAGGAAGGATGGAGAAGGCTCGTCCGTTGCGAGAGCGGCAAAACGGCCCTTTTCAGGGCCACCAACTTGCCTTTTGCGGGAAGGGCGGAATTGTTGTTGTTGTTGTTTGTGTGGACGGCTGTGATGTATGTGTGCATTTTGATTGTGGGTGGGGGGGGCGCGTCAAAGCGTGTTGCGCGGGGTACGGCCACGAGGTTGGTCGCCGTGGCGTGGAATGGTGGCACGCCTCGTTGGCGTGGTTTTTGACCCATTGGTGTTGTTGGTGTGTGTGTGTGTGTTACCCGTCTGCGAGGGGGGACAGTGCGATCGGCGACTTTTGTGTCACCGTAACGACGGCCGTTTGCGGGTTTGTTTTGTTTGCACATCATACATGGCGAGGGTGAAATGTGAAATGTTTTTGTTTGGTTTTTTTTTTTTTTTTTTGCCGCCCACTATTCCCTTTGCTGTACGCCGAGTTTGACAATGGTGCGACGTAACTGCAGCGTGGAGGTGTGTGAGTGACGTTGAAATGAACGTGCCATTAAGACGCATTGTTGTTGTATTGTACTGTACGTGTACGGCGACACGCACGATGATGTACCATTCGACTCTGATGTTTGATAGCCGTGTCTGACTGATTGCGTACGACGCACGCACACCGATGTCGTCATTCAAGATGCACGCGTGTCCAGTGCAGTATACAGTAAGCGCGACGACGGCGGCGGCGGTCGTTTGTTTGGCGAATGTCTGTACACGTGTTTGTCTGTGTCCATCCGGTATGTATTTGTTTGTTTTGAAAGTGTTTTGTGTGTCGGTGACGTGGTCCGATCCGTCGCCCCCTGAGTAACTGTCGATCGGCGCGATAGACCGGCGTCACGCAACTGAACCGAAGTCGTGGGCACACCCGTCATACTGTTGTACACCGTCGCGCTGAGAACGGTAACGAAAGGTTGACTTTGATCGGTCGAATGTCCGGGCAGAACGTGAGGAATGAGGCAAGAGTGCAAGGAGGGGGGGAAGGGAAAAAGGGGAGAAACGCATTCGTAGAGCAACGGAACGTTCCCGTGTCGGAGGCGTATTGGAGCCGCACTGAAATGCGTTTAACGGCGGCGCGGCTGCAAGTGTCTGCCGTGGTGAACGTTACCTTTGACGGCTGCATTGGGCTTTGCCTTTGCTTTTGCTTTCGCTTTCGCGTTCGCTTTCGCTTTCCCGGATGTACGTAACGTTTGTTGATATGGTTCTGAGGAAGAGTGTATGACAGTGCCGTGCCGTCCATGTTCGTGTGCCCTCCCATTGTGTGTATGCTATTGTCTGTGTACTTGAATGATGTATGTAGGTGTTAGTGGACATGTTTTACCAGTGGGGGGAAATGGATCGTCGATAGTTGCCGTCACTCTGTCACGGTCGAGATGACGCACCCTCCGTACAGAAAGGTGTCGAGAAAGTGAGTGTGTGTGTGTGTGTGTGTGTGTGTGTGTGTGTGTGTGTGTGTGTGTGCGTGCGTGCGTGCGTGCGTGCGTGCGTCCGTGAATTGGCAGTGTTTGGAGGTGGGCGTGCCCTGCATGTGGCCCGGAAGGCTGTTCGTTAGGCGGTAGTGTTGTGTGGACAGGGGAGGGGCATGCGTAACGCTGCTGGCATGGCATTTCGGGAGATGGGAGGGGGCAAACGAGGAAACGAGGAGCGGCGGCCAAAGACGGGACGGGGAGGGGCGCGGTGTGGGTGGCTTGCGCCTGTGCTCGGCGTTGTGGTTTGTGCAAAAGAGGAGGAGAAAAACAATGTGAGTTGCCAGGGAGGGGAGCGGTGTTGTGTTGTGGTTGTCGTGGTGTAGCCGCAGACGCGGCTGTCAGTGAACGTGGCGAGACGGACGGATGCGCGGAGGGGCGGGGGCGGCGCATTTCGCCGGTGCCGTGCCGTGCCATGCCTGAAAGCCGCGTGGTCGCTGTGTTGTTGGTGGCGTGGGGGCGAGGAGAGTACCGTACGGGTGTGCTTGTGCGCCGGAAATGGCACACTGCGCCCGCCCGTCTTGGAGGCTGATGGCTGTGGTGTGGAAATGGGGCGCGGTGATGTTGAAGCAGTTGAAGAACAGAAAAGAAACCAAGAAAACGGAAGGCGTGATGCGGCGGTGGTGGTGAGAGCGGGAAAAACAAAACAAAAAAAAAACAACAAAAAAAAAAAAAAGAAGGAAAAACAACAAGAAAACAAAAAGTCTATCAATATTAAAATGTAAATGGAAATGGAAATGGACCCAGGTATAACCTCCCTGCACAAATAGCAGAGAGTCCGATGATAATAAAAATGTGCCAGAATGTTAACGTCCCTACAAAACAAACCCAACGATAATATTAATGAAAGAGTGAACCGTATGTAACATTGCAACAGACATAATGAAACCTGATAAATTGTATAAGGGCAGCAGCGTTGACCTTTGGCCCTGTATTCAGAATAAAAAGAGCCAAAGATCGTTACCCCAATGAAAAAGACACTGAAACACGTATGTAACATAGTAGCGATGGCGAGACATTGTAGCATCTGTGACCAGAGAGTTTGCGCTGGACTGCGCGAGTGTTGCGAGCGGTTCTCAGTCAGTCAGTCAGTCAGTAGTCGTTGCGAGTCCGTAGCTCTGTGTAGTTGAGGGCTGTACTCTGTCAGTAGTCGTCGCGTGCAGTACGCTAATAGTCGTCATGCAGAGCGGTCGGTCAGTAGTAGCAGCCGAGTGCGGTTGTGTGATGTAGGCGGTCGGCAACACTGGTCAAGATGGTGAATAAGGTATACTGTTAATTAATATAATCATTAGATAATGAAAAATTGTATT
This sequence comes from Schistocerca serialis cubense, assembly GCF_023864345.2. NCBI lineage: Eukaryota > Metazoa > Arthropoda > Insecta > Orthoptera > Acrididae > Schistocerca > Schistocerca serialis. The sequence continues at coordinate 43,728 of NW_026048287.1, read as the reverse complement.
TATTGTAATTATTCTCCAACAAGTTCCCCAGTAATAATTTTTATTTCAAAAGCATTTTTCAAACATTTAATTGTTTATTGAACTAAAGAGTTCGTTGCACTTCACATTTCATTCCACTTCTTTGAAGAAAAATGTCACTAAAATCACAAAAAAAGAGAATATTATTATTTGCAATGCAGTTCCTCCAAGCGCTGCGCAACAACCAGAGCAGAAATGTGACATCCATTTATTCGGAGGTAAGACATTAATTCTGATTGTTTTGCACAGGGCCAAAGACCGATATTTCGGTTTAATTGAAGTTTCTTGTCACTGAACGGACGTTTTTAAATGTTGTGTGAAGACTTTATATTTGAGTCAGATTGCGAATTTCACATTTTTGTTGCCATTTTCAATACCTCTCATTGTGGGCGAGGTTACAATTAGCGCAATGTCCATTAGCATCCGTAAATAACATTGTCCATTATTTTAAATGTTGCTGGGAGGTTACAACACACACACAAAAAAAAAAAAAAACAAAAAAAAAAACAAAAAATTGCATTTATATCCGCTCCTCAATTGTAGATACCCCTTACACAGCTGTGTGCAATGAATGAGTGCTGGCTGGTAATTAATTGCACTCCTTGGAGGGAAATGCCATAGGAAGTAGTCTTTAAAAAGTGAATGTTTTTCGTTAAGAGACAAAAGTTACTTTAGAAAAAAAGTAATAGTGGGGCTTTTGTTGTTGAACAAAATAAGTACAATGAACATACGTTATCAGATTTGCGCAATGCAGCGTCACACCACCTTTTGATTATAACACAATAGACTATACATCGTCCCGAACCGTGACCAGAGTCGCGAGACGAGCAGAGCACGCCGCCGACGCCCGCTCAGTACAACCGTCCACCCGCTACTACTGTCGACCGACTACTACCTCTCCCGACTCGCGCTACAATATATATATATAACAACTGTTCCTGGCGACCCGGTGCGTGCCACTACTGTCGTCTGGCGCGGTCCAAGCGCCGACTAGCAGCGATAAAGAACTCTCTGGTCAGACAGAGATGCTGTCATGCCTCGCCATCGCTCTGGTAATGAATACATACGTGTTGCAGCGTGCGTACCACCGGAACACGCAGTGGCGGAGCCAAAGACTGTGTTGTCGAGGTCGAGTGCGAGCGGGAAGAGAGGCAGCGTCGGCACGGAGATGCAAGCGAGCGCGAGACGCACGGGGGCTGCGGCGTGGCGCGTTTGCGGTCGGCGCCTTTGGTGGCAACGGCCGGGACAAGCAGCGGTGTATGGTGTGGTGCGGGGCGGACAGGGGCGGAGGCGGCGCGACGACGGCATGGGGGCGAAAACGGGACGGGGGACGGCGGATGTTGAGAGGCGTCACGCGCGGACAGGACACAGACACAGAGACACACAGATTGGAAAGGGAGGGTGCGCGGTAGTAGTTGGGAATGTGCGTACCGTGCGGGATGGGAGTGGGCGAGGAACACGGTCGTGGCCCCTGTTTTGGGTGCGTGTGATGACGTCGGTGTGTTGTGGGAAGGGAAGGTGCTGTGGCGGCGGCGCGTAATGGGCGTAGGCCGAAAAGAGAAAGGAACGTGGGCAGTGTGTTGGCAAGCGTCGGTTCGACTGCGACGTTGATGGGCAGGGCAGGGCAGGGCAGGGCAGGGCAGGGCAGGGCAAGGTTAATGGTGGTAGGAGTAGGCGTGTGGGCGCAAAAAATCTGCCGCTGCAGGCGGTGCCGTAACCGCCATGGCGGGAAGGAGAGAGGGCCAAAGAAAGAAAGAAGAAAACAAAAAAAAAAAAAAAAAAAGGAGGGGGGGGCGAAAGTGGAGAGGCGGTGGTGTGAGAAGGGCGGGGGCGGAAGGAAGGCAGGAAGGACAAGAGGCGAGGCGACGGCTTGCTTTGTGTATCGGTCGGTCTCTGGCTATGCTTCGTTTTCTGCAGCAGGGTCGGTGCGCGGCGTGGCTCGCGGCAGTGGGAACGCCTGGTGGCTGGACGGCCAGCAATGCGGTTGGATGGGCGGCCACAGCACCGCACCTGTGCCCGAGGAGGAGACGCTGGCGGCGGGCCCTGAGGTGAGGCCGGCTCGGCTGGGGCTGTGGATGTGTAGGTGTGCGCCGCTGCTGCAACAACGAGTAAAACGCGAGAAGAAGGGATGGCGGTAGAGAGAGAGAGAGAAAAAAAAAAGGTCGTGTTGTGTTGATGCGCAGGCAGACGCGTACAGAGGGACGAGCCCGGTCTGCAGCAGGGTGTGGCCGTGCCGAGTGCAGAGCAGCGGCGGCTCGGTTCGGTTCGGCCCGGCCCGGCGGGCCGCGCTGTTGTCGCGGACGTGAGCGCCCCCTGGCGGGTGGCCGGAGGCGGCGCGGCGTGTTGGACGTGTGGCTGGTGGCAGTGCACAATTTGCGAGTGGCTGGCGGTGTGGTGTGGCGGTTGGCGCGTCGGGCGGCGGAGAGGTATGTGTTGCGGGCGCCCTTTGCTGCGCTGCGTCGTTGCGTGTGCCGTACAGGGCGGGCGCTTGTCGACTGTGTGGCGAATTGGCGTGAAACGGCTGCCGAGAGGTGTGTGGTAGCGAGCCGGTCGGTGGTGTCAGTGCGAAGGGGAATGTGCGTGCGTGTTTGGCGGTTTCGGTGTGCTTTTTGCGGCGTGAGAGTGGGAATTAGTGGGGCCGGCTGTTGTGTTGGTTCCTTGTGTCTTGTGTCGCGTAGCTTGATGGCAACGTGGAAGGACGCCGGTTTCGTTTTCGTTTCGAGCCTTGCGTGGCGTGTGGTTGTCGACGTTGACTGGTTGGCGTGTGCCGATGCACGTGCATGTGTGGGTCGCGAGTGCGTTTTTGGCTGGCTGTGTGTGTGTGTGTGTGTGTGTGTTTTGGGGGGGAAGGGGGAGGCGGTGGTGAAAGTGCAGTCGTCGGGTGGGGCTGGGGCTGTGCGTCGTGGCGGAAAGGTGGTAGGTTGCGGGAAGCGAGCCCGTCGTTGACGGTGTCGCGTGAGTTGTGAATCGAGTGGGGCGCGGGGCGCGGGACAGGAGCAGCGTGCCGCTGCGTCGTGGTCGTCAGCAGAGGCTGTGCGTGTGCTTGTCCTTTTTGTGGGCGGTTCGTGCGAGGCGTTTTTGTTTTGTGTTGCCCTAGTTGTTAGTTTATTTTGTTTGTGTTTGTTATTTTGAGACGACGACTGGTTGGTGGCGTGCGCGCGAAGTGGCGGTGTGCGCTTCCCGTGTCGTTTGTGTTGTTTTGTTTTTTTGTTTTTGTGTGTTTTTTTTTTTGCACTGGGCCCCGGTGGGTGGGTGCGTGTGTGTCGATTGCCGGCTGGCGAAAGGTGCGCCATCGGCGGGGTGGGTCGCCGGCACAAGTAGAGGCGGCGGCGTTGTTGCTGTTGTTGTTGTGTGGTGTTTGTTTTGTTCGGCTGTGTCGGCGAGCTGTGTTGCGGTGCGTGTGAATGGTGGTGCAAAAGTGCTGGCGTTGGGGCTGCGACTGCGACGGCGGCGAGCCGCGGGCGCGCCATTGATAGTGATGTTGTGAACAGCGGCTGTGTACGGTAGTGGTGTTGTTGTAGCACGACGTGCATCCGGGCCGGCGCGGAAAGCGCAGTTGCGGGCGGTTGCCCTTCGGTGCCAGCCATGTCGCGTGAGCGGCGGGTTGCTCTGGTGTCGACACGTGGTGCTCTGGGTTGTTGTGTGGTGCCCTTTGGCCGGTGGGGGTGGTTCGCGTGTGTCTGGTTCGCGCTCGGTGTCTGGTCGTGGTCGTGCTGCTCCCCCGTCTGTCGGCGGTTTCCGACGTCGTCTGTACGTTTTTGTTCGTTTGCGGCGTGCCTGCCGACGTCGTCCCGTCGCGACCTTTCAACCGAAAGTGTGGCGCCCGAAGGTGAACGAACGTAACCCTGACCTCGGCGCTTTACGCTGAGCCGAGCGAACCGAACCGAACCGAACCTAACCTGTGGTGTGGCGAGGTGAGCTCAGCCTGTGAGCCCCTAACGTCTACGTAAGGTAAGCTGTCCGGCTCACGCCTCACGTTTGAACGCTTTTTTAACCTACGTTTGACGCTTCTTAACCTAGCACTGACCCCTTAACCTAACCTAACGTGTAACCTAACCTAACCTAACCTCTGACGCCTGACGTGTTTGAATGCTTAACCTAAGTTTGACGCTTAACCTAACCCAAGTCCCCTTAACCTAACCCACGTCCACCTAACCTAACCTAACGTAGACGTGTAAACGTAATGTGTAACGCGTAACGTGTAAGGTCGGCTGTCGTGTGTGCTTGACGGCAGATTGGGTTGGTCTGTAGATTCGGATTGCGGTTTGCCTCGGTCGAGGGGTTGTGGGTCGGAAGCGGCGAGGGGCGGCGGCGCCTGTTGCGCAGGCGGCGTCCGTTTGCGGCGGGCAATTGTTGAGAAACGGCTGTGAATGTTGGCGGGCGAGAGGAGGAGGACGGCGCGCGATGTGGCCCGACGGCTGCGGGCCGATCGGGAAACGGCGGGAGGGCGACGGAAGGCGATGGGGCGGCGGAGGCGCGTTTGCACGGCCGTCATCGCCGCACGCCTCGGCTTGTGTGGCTGTGGCGCCGGCCGCGCTGGCCGGGCTGCCGCGGCGACGGTGTGGGAGTTTTGCCGAAGGTTTGGCCATTGTGGCGGGTCGTCGGCTGGGGCTGTGGGGGCGGCATTTGGGCGGGGGCGGCGATTCTCGGCGGGCCGACCCAGGCTGTAGCGCGCGGTAGCTGCAGTTTGGCCGTGGTTTGCGGCGCTGCCGTGGCGACTGGTTGGCGACTGTGGTGTGGCTGTGTGTAGCCCCATCCTCGGTGGTTTGAAAGGCGCGGGCGGTTGTGGCGCAGGTTTGGGGCTGCTCCGCACAGGCTGTCGGACGTTGGGCGGTAGCAAGCGCGGGAGGCGCGGCGCGGCGGCGCGCAGAGTGGCGGCCGCTCTCTCGGCCGTCCGCGCCCGCCCGCGACACTGGCTGGGCCTTGTGATTCTCTGCTGCACTCGAGTCAGCGATGCCGTGCGAGACGGACGTACGCGCCGAGCGCTCCGCCACGCCGCAAGCTGAAGCGACAGTGCCGACTCCCGCGGACAGGGCCGCGTCCCTGCACGCAAGGGTAGAGTCGAGTACGTCGGTGGCACAATCGTGTGCCGCCGATAGTACTCCTCCCCTAAGGAGCGACACTAGTTTATGCGAAATTTCCGGTGTGTCCGCGTCATTTAGTGATAGTGCCGTTACCGCAGTGCCGTGTGCTACCGCGACCGTGACGCCGACATCTGTGGATACGTCGCATCCAGGTGTTACATCCACACCAAGTGACTCTGACGCAGCCCTTCAGCTGCTTGTGGGGATGCTACCCCACGCTCTGGCTACTCCACTTCCGGATAGCGACGAGGAGGAGGACGCCATGGAGCACGACGCACCGCAGCAAAAGCAGCCTACCTCAAGGAAACGCGGCCTGACTGGCGACATACCGTCAGTCAACAAATACAGGAGGGAAAGCAACACTCCACCGCTCCCCTCCAAGCAGAACCGCAGGCGCGGCCGCACCAACACGACCGACAAAGACGGCTTCACCACTGCGAGAAAAACTGCAAAAGCTGTGCTCACAAAGGACACCACACCTGTAAACGTGAGTAACAGCTTTGGCGCCCTTAGTGATGCGGAGGAGGAGGACATTGAAATCCCCAAGGCGCAACAGCGTCGCAAGCCGCCACCAATTGTCATAAAATTTGACGAGCATTTTAGAGAGCTGCAAAACGCTATCAGCCTCTGCATTGGTAAAGACAACTATACAGTGCGCGTGACTGGTGACGAACTTTTCAAAATATGCACCAAAACATCTGAAGAATATCAAAAAGTGTCTCAGCTGGTGCAGGACAAGAAGTGGTCGCACTATACGTTCAGCCCCTTAAGAACAAAGCCGCTCAAAGTAGTATTTCGGCACTTGCCACGCACAATCCTGCCTTCAGAAGTAAAGGAGGACCTGGAGAACATGGGATTCGTGGTCGAAGAGGTCGTAAGAATGCGCCCTTTTCGCACACGCAGGCGTGGCCCACTTATGCTGGTAATAGCCAGCAATACAACTCATAACAGGCAGCTCTTCAGCCTCACAAAAATAGGCAATGTGGAAGTGAAAGCTGAAGAACTGCGAAACAAGGCGGCCTACGCACAATGTTACCGCTGCCTTGAACCTGGTCACGTCAGTAAGTACTGTGCAATGCCAGACTACTGCGTGAAGTGCGGCGAGCAACACTCAACTGAGTCGTGCGCGCTTAAAGGGGTGCCACACAAAGATTTCACCCCGACTTGCAAGCTCTGCCAAGGCAAACACGTGGCAAGTTACCGTGGCTGCCCAGTGCTCCTCGACTTCGCTGATCGCGCGCGCGGGAACGAAGACAATGGAACACAAAGGCAGAGTTCCCGCCAACGCAGTACCCAGCCCCGGAAGAAGCGGAACAACAGGAGAGGCGGCCGCCGAGGCAGGGCAACGACCGCAAAAGCGCGCCAAGTCGCAGACAATGCGGCGCCACAAAATGGAGCCCCCGCTTCGCACGCATCGACGAGAAATGGCGGACAGACTCCGCCTACCGCAGCCCAACCGGCAGCTGGCCCATCTGCAGGACAAAGCGCCGTTGCCCCGCCCACAGCGCTGCCGCGCAGGCAGGTAGGCCCGGCCGCTGCACCCCTGCAGCGCCAGGCTCCCCTCCCTGCAGCGACCCAGCGCGTCGCGGGCCAATCAGCGCGAGCCTTCCCGGCCCCGCCGGCACGCGCAGCGGACCAACCACCGGCAGCCGCGCCTGACCTTGCGAGCCCGAAGGACTTCCCGGAGCCAAGATGGCGGCGTCCCACGGCGCCCCGCCATACTGTCGGCGCCCGACAAGATGGCGGACAAATGGAGACCAACGCGCGCCATGTTGTCGGCGGCAACGCTGCCAATGAAGCCCGCGTGGAACGGATGCTCAGCTGCATGGAAACAATGATGCAGCAGATGACTGAGCTCCTGGCCGTGGTGCAGAAAGTTGCATCCGCCATCCATCCATGCAGCCATCATGCCTGAAGCGCTAAGGAGTTTAACAGCCTGCGTCTTCAACGCCGAGGGACTCCTTAAGCAGGCAGGCGAATTCCGGCAGCTTATACGGGACGAAAACATCGACGTATGTCTCGTCACCGAAACGTGGCTTAAGCCTGGCGTCCGAGTCGGCGTAGCGAACTACGAATGCTACAGGGACGACAGGCCAACACACGGAGGCGGCACAGCGGTGTATGTACGGAGGACGCTACGACACCACCGCGTCCAAATACCGGAACTGGCGAAGACAGAAGCGACTGCCGTATCAGTGGAGACGGCACACGGCGCCATAACGTTCGTCGCTGTCTACAGACCGCCTAGAGGAGCGCTCCTACCGGGAGACTACAACAAGTTGCTGGCTCTCCCCGGAAAAATCATACTGGGGGGAGACTTCAACGCGAAGCATGCGGTCTGGAACAGCAGGACGACCAACACAAGCGGGCGGCGCTTACTCCACGTCGCGGAACGCCACGAAGCTGTCGTCATCGGTCCTCATGAACCGACAATATATCCACGGAACCGGGGCCACCCGGATATCCTGGATATCATGATCATCAAGGGCGCTCGCCTGCACGTCACGGCCGGTACGCGGCCAAAGATGTCCTCCGACCACGTACCGGTCATATTCGACCTCGACGCCGACGCTCTCCCAAGACAGCGGAGAGGGGTCGACATACGAGACATCAGCTGGGACGAGTTCCGCAACGCCGTCGCCGATTCCCTTGAGGCCACACCGGACGCGGCGGAACACGGAGCAGACGCAGCACTTCAACACATCAGGCAGTCGATAGTTGACGCCGCGGCAGCGGCCACGCCTGTCAGAGACGACGCCAACATCGACTGCCGGCCACACCCTCTGCCACGACACATCCGGGAGGCTATAGCGCAAAAGAACCGCCTACAGCGCGAGTGGCAGAGGACAAGAAATCGAGCCACAAAGCGAGAATTAAATAGACTGTGCCGGCATATCAAGGCTGATGTAGACACGCACCGCAATCAGGAGTGGGCGCGCAAGGTGGCGCAACTAAACATCGAAGACGGCTCGGCGTGGAAAGCCGTAAAAGGCTACCTGCGCCGTATGCAACGGATTCCGCCGCTGCAAGTGGGAGCCGAATTCGTGAGCGAGCCGAACGCGAAGGCAGAAGCACTAGCGGACGCGTTCGCCGCGAATTTCACTCCGGTCGACGACCCGATAGACGCCGCCCACATCCAGATGGTAGAAGAACGCCTCCCCGTCTTCCTCGATGCGGAGTATGACGAGGTAGAAGACGCCATTCCGCCGATATCAGCAGACGAAGTCAAGCTGCAACTTCGCCACCTAAATGCTAAAAAAGCAGGTGGACCAGATGACGTAACGAACTTAATGCTGAAGCAGCTACCAGACACGGCAGCCGACGTCCTCGCGTCAACCTTTAACCAGGTGCTGCTCAGCAAACAGTTCCCGTCGTGCTGGAAGCATGCTGAAATAGTAGCCCTCCCCAAGCCAGGGAAGGACATTCGAAGGGCGAAGAACTACAGGCCAATCAGCCTGCTTCCGGCACTTTCGAAAATATTCGAACGCCTGTATCTGGTCCGCCTGCGGGCGCTCATCGAGGCAGAAGAACTCCTACCAAACGAACAGTTTGGCTTCAGGAGTCAACACGCCACGACACACCAGCTGCTGCGCCTAACAGAGGAGGCGTTCGGTGCCATCGACCGACGCGAGTATTTCGGCGCTCTCCTGCTCGACGTGTCGCGTGCCTTCGACTCCGTGTGGCATCGGGGCCTCCTGTTCAAACTATTTGACCTGGGCGTCCCGGTGTCGCACGTGAAGCTCTTACAGAGCTACCTCGAGGGCAGAACGTTCCACGTCAGAGCAGATAGTGGAATCTCCACGGAGCGTCGTATACTCGCGGGTGTACCTCAAGGCTCGGTCGTTGGGCCGACGCTCTACTCTCTGTACACGGCCGACCCACCGCGCACAGCCCACGTCAACCTGGCGCTGTATGCGGACGACACAGCCGTGTACAGCCGCAGCAGATGCGTCGAGGCGTTGCAGCGGAAACTTCAGACGGCCACCGACGCCCTCACTGACTGGGCGAAAAAATGGCGCCTGGCTTACAATGGGGAGAAGTCCCAGGCCATCATCATTGCGACGAGACACGTCAAGGACGACGCGCCCACAGTCTCGGTCCGAGGCGTCCCGGTCCCGTGGAATGGTACTGCGAAGTACCTGGGCGTCACACTGGACCGGCACCTCACCTGGAGGCCACACGTGGAGAGTATCAGGGGCAAAGCACTGGGTAGACTAAGACTCCTCTACCCACTGCTAAACCCCACTACGACGCTGCCTGCCTGCGTCGGCCTCACACTATATAAGTCCGTAATTCGACCTCTCCTCGAATACGCGGCGGTAGTGTGGGGCAACACGGCGCAAACAAACCTGGAGCGGCTGCAAAAACTGCAGAATAGGGCTCTCAGGTTAGCTCTCCACCTCCCAAGGGACTTCCCGACGGAGGACACTCACGTGGTCGCAGACATCGTACCGCTACGCAGGCGGTTCGAAGAAGCGGCCACAAACTTCTACATCAAAGCGGGTACATCCACCAACCCGCTTATAAGGAACCTGGGACAACGTCCACACTGGCGACGCACACTCCGCTGGCCGGACCTGCTGAGACGGCCAGCAGACGTTGCCGCCTTGCCAGACTAGAAGACATTGCTACGTGACAAGTAGCGCTTAGCCACACCTGCTGCGGAAAAAAAAAAAAAAAAAAAAAAAAAAAAAAAAAAAAAAACACCGCAGCAAGCATCAATTATCAAATTGCCCACGAAGCAGGGCAGCATAGACACCCATAAGCTTCTCTCTAAGAAAAACCTGGAGGGACACTGATGTCCCACTTGTTGAAGGAAGGGTAGAGCGATTCTACCAGAACTTCACCCACACACCAGTAGTGTCAACCTGGAGGACACTACACCATGATGCGACAGCGAGCGATTCTCTGCTGCTCGGACTCCGAGCAGCTTGTGCTGTGTGTCGATCACCTAGGGGCGGCGTTTTTACTTCGCACCTGGTGATCGGAGCGCAAAATTGTCGTGCCGTCAGGGTGTTAGGGCGAGATAGGTGGCAGGAGAACGTGCCCGGACTAGCTGGGACTAGTAATGAGTAGTACAGGGAAAGATGAAGACCCAGGGCCTCAGACGCGGGGGCCCGACCGGGAGCAGGCCGGCCCCCCGCGCGCTGTACGTCCGCGGCCTTCGAGGCAAAGATTTAGTAGTAGGGCCGAGGCCGAGCTCGCGGGTAGGTCTGAGCCTAACTCCAACACCACACAAGATACAGACGTAGAACTAGCAATACGACAGCAGATTCAAAAATTACAAGCACAACAAGACAGAAACATGGAGACACTTCGAAATGATCAACCAGCCAATCACGACGCACCACGTTCGGACACTGACAAAAATTCAACAAATGAAGACACCAACCAAACATATGACGACGATAACTGCTCACAATATTACCGCTCATCCGACTCTGAAATTTCTGAAACAGAAGACATGGAACAGGACGATGGGGTAGGGGAATTCCAAACCCCTCCCCCACGTAAAACAGCGAAGAGGAAAAACACAGAAGATGACACCGTACCACACAAACAATTCTCCATCCAAACTGAAAATAGATTTGAACCTCTTTCACCTCCACCTCAGCGAAGCAATAGCAATGTAAATCCAGTACCGGCACCCCATCCAACTCCATCATCATCAACTGCTCCCCAAGCTACCGCCAGAAAACCAAGAATCCCGCCTATCACAATTCAGTACAAGGGACATTACTTAACGCTCAATGCCGCACTCAAGAAACATATGGACGGACCAATACAGGCGATCTACAAAGGAGACACAATCAAGTATCATTTCGATTCATTGAAGGACCAAAGAACAGCACTCGACTTTTTCCAGCACCACAACATTTCCAACTTCACGCACCAACCACAGCACGAAAGACAGTTAAAAGTAGTAATCAAAGGTCTACCTGAAACAGTGACAGAAGCTGAAGTAGATAAAGACTTACGAGACCTCAACTTTATGCCGCGCAACGTCCACCAATACAAGAAGAGAGATAATAACACGAAACAACTCAGACCCATGGATGTATTCTGTGTAACGCTTGACCGGAAACCAGAAAACGATGCCATCTACCATGTCCGATACATCCTTGATACGAAAGTAACAGTCGAATCATACCAGAACAAAGATGGTCCTCCGCAATGCAAAAAGTGCCAGGGATTTTTCCACACTGCAAATTACTGCTCCATGCCCACTCGCTGTGTCCGCTGCGGTGGCGCACATAGAGCACGAGACTGTAACCTTCCAGTTAATGCCACCTCACACTGCGTTAATTGCAAACAAGACGGCCACCCCGCATCTTTTCGCGGCTGCGAAGAATTTCAGAAAGCAATCCGGATATACAACGCACAACGACCAAGAACCACCAATCCCACAGTAGCGACAATCCAACCAACCATTAAACACACACCAATGCCAACTCCAGCCGAAGCCAGCCGCAGAGGACGGAAAACATGGACAAATATTCAGACAACCCAGGAATCACCTTCAACCACCCAGGCTCACCAGACAACAACCTCAACCTCAAACCAATCAACTGGACCTGCTTCCTTCCTCGAATTCCTAAATCATATGACAAATTTCTGGAAGAATTCACAGTGGACGAACTTCATTTCAATCATTACCACCACATTTCAAAATTTCATGACTGCACCAGACTTAGTATCTAAAGTAATGGCAATTGTCGGCGGAATCATGAAATTCTTTGCAACCGACAATGGAAATTAGACCAACTAAGAGCCAAAACCTCCGTTTTTGTAATTTTAATGCGTCAGGGATTCACAACAAAGCAGACTTACTAAATGAATTTATTGAAGACAATAAGATTGACATACTATTTGCCACGGAAACTCATTTACGTCCATCACAGTCATTTAAACTTCGCAATATGATATGCCACCGAACAGACAGGACTAATCGACGGGGAGGCGGAACAGCCATCTTCATTCGATCTCATATTCGACACAACCCGGAAATCACGCCACAGATGACATCTCTAGAAGCCACAATCGTAAAAATTGAAACAACACAAGGGAAAGTAACCCTGGTGGCTGCATACCTCAGCCCCAGAGTTACACTCGAAGAAAACGACCTACTCCAAATATTTGACAATAACAATAAAATTTTACTGGCCGGTGATTTAAATGCTAAAAACACTACCTGGAACTCGCGAAGGAACAATGCACGTGGAAACACACTTTACAACTTACAAGGAAGACTGAACGCCGTAATTTCCGCTCCTCAAGACATCACCTACATTCCATTCAATCACCGCCAGCAACCCGACGTCCTGGATATCTGTATAACCAAGAACCTCGATCCTGATTTACATCTCCGAACCCTTCAAGACCTCACTTCTGACCACCTACCAGTAATCGGCCACATCGGAAATGCAATAGAACCGCCTCACCCACGACACAAATCCATTATCAATTGGGACCAGTTTCAGAGATGGCTGAATAACAACATTCGTCCCACATTGGACCTAACTACCACACAAAAAATAGAAGAAGCTATCGGATTGTTAACAGACAAAATTAAAACAGCATATAAAAAAGCTTCTGCAACTACAATATTTCCGGAATCAAACACTCACAATCTGCCACCACTCATACAAGATCTAAAATACCTGAAAAATGCAGCTAGACGCCGATGGCTCCACACTCGAAACCCGGACGACAGAAGACAGTTAAACAGACTAAAAAAGCAAATCCATCACCGAGTACAGGAATGGAGAGCCGAGGTCTGGGAAGACCGCATGAGTACACTACAACTTCGTAATACAGATGACTGGAAACTCATCAAGAACCTCCGTCGTACGAAAACACACAAACCGGCTTTACTTCATAATAATAATCTCATATTCGATACTTTTAGCCAAGCAGAACTTTTCGCAGCCACATATGAACAGCAAAACACCATAGAACCACTTGGAAACCTACAACCCGACATCATACAATATCAACAACATGTCACAACTACAGCACAGAATATCCGTCAGACACCTCCGCGCGATCTACCAGAACTTACCACTCCAGCTGAATTAAAAACGATCATCAACCGACTTGGAAAAAACTCCGCTCCTGGACCGGACCTCATATCCAACATTCATCTCCAGAACCTGCCAAGGAAACCTCTCGTCCTGCTCACCAGAATCATCAATGCCTGCCTAATCAACCAATACTTTCCTCAAGCATGGAAGATTGCTAAAATAGTACCGATACCTAAACCTGGAAAAGACCTGAAGAAACCACAGAACTATAGACCGATAAGCCTTCTCCCTACGATGTCCAAGCTCCTGGAACGTATCCTGCTCCCAAGAATCCGACAACCTTTACTCGATGGCCACATTATCCGACAAGAACAATTTGCATTTCAAGAGAAACTATCAGCCGAACTCCAGATCCTCCGTATTACAGAACACATCACTAAAAACATGAACCTCTCACGATATACAGCCGCAGTTTTTCTAGACGTTGAAAAAGCATATGACAAAGTGTGGAAGGACAACCTACTAACTAAATTAAAAGACCAGACAGACATACCCGAATGTTACATTAAAATCATTGACAGTTTTCTACAGGACCGAAGATGTTTTGTTCAAATTGATAACAAACACTCAGCTCGTAAAACATTACAAGAAGGAATACCGCAGGGGTCGGTGCTCTCGCCGACCCTATTCACAGTATACGTCAATGACATACCAAAAACTGAAACTTCGACAATAGCCCAATTTGCAGACGACACGGCACTCCTCGAGACGCACCGACGGTTAGCAACGACAATAACTAGACTGCAACAACAAGTGGACCTTACAGAAAAATGGGCTAAAAGAAACAGGATTAAACTAAACCCGGAGAAGACAGTTGCCATACTATTTACACGCCGGCGCCCACAGATTCACGACCAAATTGAACTAAATGGAACGCAATTACCATGGAAAACATCCGTCAAATACCTAGGTGTAACAGTTGACAACAAAATGCTCTTCAAGCAGCATATTGAACAAAAACGTCTACGTATTTCAAGAACCATTCACGCCATTTACCCTCTCTTGGCTAGCAAGGAAATGTTCCAAAAAACGAAATTAAACATATACAAAGCAATAGTAATTCCCATGATACTCTACGGCTGCTCGTCGTGGGGCATAACCAGCAGAACAAATCGGAAACCACTCCAAACACTGCAAAATAGATGTCTAAAACTTATCCTGAATGCACCATGGTGGACGAGGACTACTCACATACATGAAGAACTTAACATGCCGACCGTCGACAGTCAAATCATCACCACAACAAGAAGACTAATCGAAAAGATTGAAAGGCTCAGACCTACCACGCAGCAACTACAGGACCTAGCAACTACAGAACCAGCCCAATGGCAAAAAATAAGAGTTCCACTCTCCATCCTTCAAGACAACTAAGAGAGGAAAAAAATCAATAGAACAGCTCCATCAGAACAACGAACCTTCAACAAAATATAAAAATACCAAGAACGCGAGCCTAAAGGACCAACATAATGTGCCCAAAGGCTCTCCAAAGCAAACAAGGTGTCCCATTTTTGTAAAATAAATGGTGTCCCCAATAAGCAATCCTTACCCCGCACACTTGAGGGGCCAACCTCCTCCGGAGGTAGTACCCTTGCCGACGCACAACACACCAAAAAGAAAAAAAAAAAAAAAAAAAAAAAAAAAAAAAAAAAAATGATTCTCTGCTCTGCTGCTGTGCTGTGCTTGCGTGCCTGCCGTCCCGCTCGCTCTCGCTGTGTGTTACGCGCGTCGTCGAAATGGCAGATCAGGCGGCTACGAACGAGACTGCTGCGGCACCCGCCGCCACCGGCACTACGAAGAAGGCCAAGTCTGCGTCGTCTGCGAAGAAGCCGCGCGCCAAGCCTGCGCACCCGCGCACCTCTGAGATGGTGACGGCCGCCATCAAGAGTCTGAAGGAGCGCGGCGGGTCGTCGCTGCAGGCGATCAAGAAGTACATAGCCGCGCACTACAAGCTGGACGCGGAGAAGCTGGCGCCGTTTATCAAGAAGTACCTCAAGTCGGCCGTCGTGGCGGGCGAGCTGGTGCAGACGAAGGGGAAGGGCGCGTCCGGCTCGTTCAAGCTTGCCGGCGCCGGCGGCGGGGGGGCGGCCGAGGGCGGCAAGGCTCGTGCTGGCGGTGCCAAGAAGAAGCGCGCCGCTCCGGCCAGCAAGGAGAAGAAGGGCGCCCGTGCGGCCGGCGCAAAGAAGGCTGGTGGCGTGAAGGCGGCGACCGGTCGGAAGGCGGGCGCCGCCAAGAAGGCGTCTGCGGCGTCGGCCGCTCCCGCGGGTGCGAAGAAGGCGGCTGCGGCCAAGCCGGCCAAGGCCAAGTCGCCGTCGAAGGCGAAGAAGGCCGCCAAGGTTCCGACGAAGAAGCCGAAGGCGCCGCGCCCGAAGAAGGCGACGACGCCGTCTAAGGCGAAGGCTTCGCCCAAGAAGAAGAAGTAGAGTAGAGTAGAGGAGAAAGAGATGGGAAAGGAAGGGTTTGGCGCTTGACTCCGTCGTCCCCACCCCCCGTCGTCGTCTAGTGGCGCGCAAGAGACGCGCGGCCCAAAACGGCCCTTCTCAGGGCCATCAAAGCACGTCGGGGAAGGTTTTGATTGTCGTGTTGCGTTTGGTGTGGGTGTCTGTCTGTATGCCCGTGGGGATGCTGTTTGCGTGCCGTGGTGGTTGGATTGCGGGGGTCGGTGGCGGGTGTGGGCGGCGGTAGCGGTAAGCGGTGTTGTTGTTGTCGTGGTTGATTGTCGCCGTGTTTGTGGCGGCGGCCGACGGTTGGTTTTCTGTCACGTTGTTTTGTTTGAATACGTTGGATGGCTTGCCTGCGTTCGTTCTTCTCGGATGTCTGTCTTGTCGAGTCGTGTCTGGTCTTTGTTTTGTTCCTTTGTGTGTGTTATGTTTTGCAACGGGGGGCACGTTGAGATGTGGAAGGAGTCGGCGGGGATTTCGGCGGCGTGTAGAGCGAGCGAGCGCGCCTGCCTGGCCGTTGGCCGTCGGAGTGGAGTGCGGGTTTTTTTTTTGTTTTCGAAACGAAAGCGGCGGGCGGCCGGCCAGCCAGCCAGCCGTGCGGTGTGACGTCGGCCGTTGGGTATTGTGCGCTTGGAGCGCCGGGGAGGGATGATGTGTGATTGTTGCGCGCTGCTAGCAGGCAGGCAGAGTGAGCGGGTGTGGCGGACGGACGGGAAGTGGTGGTTTTTGTTTTTGGGTTGCGGGGCGAGAGGCAGGCGACCGACAAAGTTTGCTCGCGACGGAGAGATGTTAGTGGCCCTGAAAAGGGCCGTTTTTGTTTGTGCGGTGCGGTGCCGCGGCGCGGTTTAGGCGCGCTCGCCGCGGATGCGGCGCGCGAGCTGGATGTCCTTGGGCATGATGGTGACGCGCTTGGCGTGGATTGCGCACAGGTTGGTGTCTTCGAAGAGGCCGACGAGGTAGGCCTCGCTGGCCTCCTGCAGGGCCATGACTGCGGAGCTCTGGAAGCGCAGGTCGGTCTTGAAGTCCTGGGCGATCTCGCGCACTAGGCGCTGGAATGGCAGCTTGCGGATGAGCAGCTCTGTGCTCTTCTGGTAGCGCCTGATTTCTCGCAGGGCGACGGTGCCCGGCCTGTAGCGGTGGGGCTTCTTGACGCCTCCGGTGGCGGGCGCGCTCTTCCTCGCCGCCTTGGTGGCGAGCTGTTTGCGCGGCGCCTTTCCGCCGGTGGACTTGCGGGCCGTTTGCTTTGTGCGGGCCATGGCGGTAGCGGTAGCGGTAGCGGAGCGGCGTGCGTGGAGGTTAGGTGCGGCGCGGCGTCCGGTGCTGCCTTGACAACGGGCCCGCGCGCCTCCGTGCTGCGCTTATATGCCCTCGGTTGCGCGTGGTGGGGGGAGGGCGGGCCAGAGTCTATATAGGGGGGCGGCGGGCGCGCTGGGCGCAGACCGTAGCCGACTCGCCAGCCGCTGCAGCTGCTGTTTGTGCACGTTTTGCTTTGCCCGAGGAAGGAAGGATGACAGGCCGCGGCAAGGGAGGAAAGGGGCTCGGCAAGGGTGGCGCCAAGCGGCACCGCAAGGTGTTGCGCGACAACATCCAGGGCATCACGAAGCCCGCCATCCGCCGCCTGGCTCGCAGGGGCGGCGTGAAGCGCATCTCTGGTCTGATCTACGAGGAGACCCGCGGGGTGCTGAAGGTGTTCCTGGAGAACGTGATCCGCGACGCGGTGACGTACACTGAGCACGCCAAGCGCAAGACTGTGACGGCCATGGACGTGGTGTACGCCCTGAAGAGGCAGGGGCGCACCCTGTACGGTTTCGGCGGTTAGGCTGCGTCGCAGCGGGCGCTGGCCTTCCCGCGGCCGTGCTTGTGGGTGGGAGAGACTAGAAAACGGCCCTTTTCAGGGCCACCACACTGTTCGGAAGTTGAAAAGTGCGAAAGAGTCTGTGTTGTTGCTGCGTGTGTTTGTTTGTTTCTTTCTTTCTTTCTTTCCGTTTGAGCGACGTGATGTGACTGGGAGGGGAGAAGGAAAGGAAACGTGTCATGTGGCTGGCTGTGTGTGGAGCTGCTTCGTTTGTGTGTCTTTGTATCGATCGCGACGGAGATGGCGGGCTGTGTGTTGTTGTGCGAGAGGCGGTGATTATTTGCTTGCGTGGTTTGGCTCTGTGTGTTTGTTTGCGGCGGCGTTGGGGTTTCCGAGGCAAGGCGTGTGGGCATAGGCGGCCGGATCAGCTGTTTCGTTCGTGTCGACGGCCGTTGCGCGCGGGAGTGGAGGGCGGTGTGTCGACACGCCTCCCTTTAACAATGGTCATTATTGCTGCCGTTGTCGGTTTGGAAGGCGACTGCGACCGTGCAAAATGTGTGTGTGTGTGTTGGGCCACACGGGCTGTGTGGACGACAAGATGGCGGACGTGCGCCGGCGGCGGCTGTGCTGTGACAGTGCAAAGTTAAAACAAAACAAGGTGCGGCGAGGACGACTGAAATTTTGCTTTGGACGTAGGTTTGTGTGGTGGCCCTGAAAAGGGCCGATTGTTGTGGGCCGAGCCGGCAAAGCGCGTTGCGTGCAGGGGAGCACGCGGCGCTGCGATTGCCTGGCCTCCTTTAGGCCTTCTTCTCGGTCTTCTTTGGCAGCAGGACGGCCTGGATGTTGGGCAGGACACCACCCTGTGCGATGGTGACGCCCGACAGGAGCTTGTTGAGCTCCTCGTCGTTGCGGATGGCAAGCTGCAGGTGGCGCGGGATGATGCGCGTCTTCTTGTTGTCGCGGGCCGCGTTTCCGGCCAGCTCGAGCACCTCAGCCGCGAGGTACTCCATGACGGCGGCGAGGTAGACGGGCGCCCCGGCGCCGACGCGCTCTGCGTAGTTTCCCTTGCGCAGGAGGCGGTGGATTCTGCCGACCGGGAACTGGAGCCCGGCCCTGCTTGAGCGGGACTTTGACTTGCCCTTGACTTTGCCTCCCTTTCCGCGTCCGGACATGGCGATGGGCTAGCGACGGTGCACACGAAACGGAAACGAAAACGACCGGTGCGAGCGGCAGCGAGTCGAGCAGCGGAGTGCGTGCCGGCGCAGCCGGGGTGGGGGTGCTTTATGGGCTCGGGTGCGGCGGCCGGTTGCGCGCGCGCCCCATTGGTCGGCGGCCGCAACAGGGCGAGCTGGTAAAGGTGCGGCGGCGGCTGGCGGCGGGTGCCACTGTGTGGGGAGACGCTGACTAGAGCGGAGCGCTTGCTACTGGTGTTGCTGCTGCCGTACGTTGGTTCGAGATGCCGCCCAAGACTAGCGGGAAGGCCGCCAAGAAGGCTGGCAAGGCGCAGAAGAACATTTCGAAGGGCGACAAGAAGAAGAAGCGCAAGAGGAAGGAGAGCTATGCCATCTACATCTACAAGGTGCTGAAGCAGGTGCACCCTGACACGGGCATCTCGTCGAAGGCGATGAGCATCATGAACAGCTTCGTGAACGACATTTTCGAGCGCATTGCGGCCGAGGCTTCTCGCCTGGCGCACTACAACAAGCGCTCGACCATCACGTCCCGCGAGATCCAGACCGCTGTGCGGCTGTTGCTGCCTGGCGAGCTGGCCAAGCACGCCGTGAGCGAGGGCACGAAGGCGGTGACCAAGTACACGAGCTCCAAGTAAGGGGGTGGCTCTGGAATGGAAGGAAGGAAGGATGGAGAAGGCTCGTCCGTTGCGAGAGCGGCAAAACGGCCCTTTTCAGGGCCACCAACTTGCCTTTTGCGGGAAGGGCGGAATTGTTGTTGTTGTTGTTTGTGTGGACGGCTGTGATGTATGTGTGCATTTTGATTGTGGGTGGGGGGGGCGCGTCAAAGCGTGTTGCGCGGGGTACGGCCACGAGGTTGGTCGCCGTGGCGTGGAATGGTGGCACGCCTCGTTGGCGTGGTTTTTGACCCATTGGTGTTGTTGGTGTGTGTGTGTGTGTTACCCGTCTGCGAGGGGGGACAGTGCGATCGGCGACTTTTGTGTCACCGTAACGACGGCCGTTTGCGGGTTTGTTTTGTTTGCACATCATACATGGCGAGGGTGAAATGTGAAATGTTTTTGTTTGGTTTTTTTTTTTTTTTTGCCGCCCACTATTCCCTTTGCTGTACGCCGAGTTTGACAATGGTGCGACGTAACTGCAGCGTGGAGGTGTGTGAGTGACGTTGAAATGAACGTGCCATTAAGACGCATTGTTGTTGTATTGTACTGTACGTGTACGGCGACACGCACGATGATGTACCATTCGACTCTGATGTTTGATAGCCGTGTCTGACTGATTGCGTACGACGCACGCACACCGATGTCGTCATTCAAGATGCACGCGTGTCCAGTGCAGTATACAGTAAGCGCGACGACGGCGGCGGCGGTCGTTTGTTTGGCGAATGTCTGTACACGTGTTTGTCTGTGTCCATCCGGTATGTATTTGTTTGTTTTGAAAGTGTTTTGTGTGTCGGTGACGTGGTCCGATCCGTCGCCCCCTGAGTAACTGTCGATCGGCGCGATAGACCGGCGTCACGCAACTGAACCGAAGTCGTGGGCACACCCGTCATACTGTTGTACACCGTCGCGCTGAGAACGGTAACGAAAGGTTGACTTTGATCGGTCGAATGTCCGGGCAGAACGTGAGGAATGAGGCAAGAGTGCAAGGAGGGGGGGAAGGGAAAAAGGGGAGAAACGCATTCGTAGAGCAACGGAACGTTCCCGTGTCGGAGGCGTATTGGAGCCGCACTGAAATGCGTTTAACGGCGGCGCGGCTGCAAGTGTCTGCCGTGGTGAACGTTACCTTTGACGGCTGCATTGGGCTTTGCCTTTGCTTTTGCTTTCGCTTTCGCGTTCGCTTTCGCTTTCCCGGATGTACGTAACGTTTGTTGATATGGTTCTGAGGAAGAGTGTATGACAGTGCCGTGCCGTCCATGTTCGTGTGCCCTCCCATTGTGTGTATGCTATTGTCTGTGTACTTGAATGATGTATGTAGGTGTTAGTGGACATGTTTTACCAGTGGGGGGAAATGGATCGTCGATAGTTGCCGTCACTCTGTCACGGTCGAGATGACGCACCCTCCGTACAGAAAGGTGTCGAGAAAGTGAGTGTGTGTGTGTGTGTGTGTGTGTGTGTGTGTGTGTGTGTGTGTGTGTGTGTGCGTGCGTGCGTGCGTGCGTGCGTGCGTCCGTGAATTGGCAGTGTTTGGAGGTGGGCGTGCCCTGCATGTGGCCCGGAAGGCTGTTCGTTAGGCGGTAGTGTTGTGTGGACAGGGGAGGGGCATGCGTAACGCTGCTGGCATGGCATTTCGGGAGATGGGAGGGGGCAAACGAGGAAACGAGGAGCGGCGGCCAAAGACGGGACGGGGAGGGGCGCGGTGTGGGTGGCTTGCGCCTGTGCTCGGCGTTGTGGTTTGTGCAAAAGAGGAGGAGAAAAACAATGTGAGTTGCCAGGGAGGGGAGCGGTGTTGTGTTGTGGTTGTCGTGGTGTAGCCGCAGACGCGGCTGTCAGTGAACGTGGCGAGACGGACGGATGCGCGGAGGGGCGGGGGCGGCGCATTTCGCCGGTGCCGTGCCGTGCCATGCCTGAAAGCCGCGTGGTCGCTGTGTTGTTGGTGGCGTGGGGGCGAGGAGAGTACCGTACGGGTGTGCTTGTGCGCCGGAAATGGCACACTGCGCCCGCCCGTCTTGGAGGCTGATGGCTGTGGTGTGGAAATGGGGCGCGGTGATGTTGAAGCAGTTGAAGAACAGAAAAGAAACCAAGAAAACGGAAGGCGTGATGCGGCGGTGGTGGTGAGAGCGGGAAAAACAAAACAAAAAAAAAACAACAAAAAAAAAAAAAAAGAAGGAAAAACAACAAGAAAACAAAAAGTCTATCAATATTAAAATGTAAATGGAAATGGAAATGGACCCAGGTATAACCTCCCTGCACAAATAGCAGAGAGTCCGATGATAATAAAAATGTGCCAGAATGTTAACGTCCCTACAAAACAAACCCAACGATAATATTAATGAAAGAGTGAACCGTATGTAACATTGCAACAGACATAATGAAACCTGATAAATTGTATAAGGGCAGCAGCGTTGACCTTTGGCCCTGTATTCAGAATAAAAAGAGCCAAAGATCGTTACCCCAATGAAAAAGACACTGAAACACGTATGTAACATAGTAGCGATGGCGAGACATTGTAGCATCTGTGACCAGAGAGTTTGCGCTGGACTGCGCGAGTGTTGCGAGCGGTTCTCAGTCAGTCAGTCAGTCAGTAGTCGTTGCGAGTCCGTAGCTCTGTGTAGTTGAGGGCTGTACTCTGTCAGTAGTCGTCGCGTGCAGTACGCTAATAGTCGTCATGCAGAGCGGTCGGTCAGTAGTAGCAGCCGAGTGCGGTTGTGTGATGTAGGCGGTCGGCAACACTGGTCAAGATGGTGAATAAGGTATACTGTTAATTAATATAATCATTAGATAATGAAAAATTGTATTTATTGTAATTATTCTCCAACAAGTTCCCCAGTAATAATTTTTATTTCAAAAGCATTTTTCAAACATTTAATTGTTTATTGAACTAAAGAGTTCGTTGCACTTCACATTTCATTCCACTTCTTTGAAGAAAAATGTCACTAAAATCACAAAAAAAGAGAATATTATTATTTGCAATGCAGTTCCTCCAAGCGCTGCGCAACAACCAGAGCAGAAATGTGACATCCATTTATTCGGAGGTAAGACATTAATTCTGATTGTTTTGCACAGGGCCAAAGACCGATATTTCGGTTTAATTGAAGTTTCTTGTCACTGAACGGACGTTTTTAAATGTTGTGTGAAGACTTTATATTTGAGTCAGATTGCGAATTTCACATTTTTGTTGCCATTTTCAATACCTCTCATTGTGGGCGAGGTTACAATTAGCGCAATGTCCATTAGCATCCGTAAATAACATTGTCCATTATTTTAAATGTTGCTGGGAGGTTACAACACACACACAAAAAAAAAAAAAAAACAAAAAAAAAAACAAAAAATTGCATTTATATCCGCTCCTCAATTGTAGATACCCCTTACACAGCTGTGTGCAATGAATGAGTGCTGGCTGGTAATTAATTGCACTCCTTGGAGGGAAATGCCATAGGAAGTAGTCTTTAAAAAGTGAATGTTTTTCGTTAAGAGACAAAAGTTACTTTAGAAAAAAAGTAATAGTGGGGCTTTTGTTGTTGAACAAAATAAGTACAATGAACATACGTTATCAGATTTGCGCAATGCAGCGTCACACCACCTTTTGATTATAACACAATAGACTATACATCGTCCCGAACCGTGACCAGAGTCGCGAGACGAGCAGAGCACGCCGCCGACGCCCGCTCAGTACAACCGTCCACCCGCTACTACTGTCGACCGACTACTACCTCTCCCGACTCGCGCTACAATATATATATATAACAACTGTTCCTGGCGACCCGGTGCGTGCCACTACTGTCGTCTGGCGCGGTCCAAGCGCCGACTAGCAGCGATAAAGAACTCTCTGGTCAGACAGAGATGGTGTCATGCCTCGCCATCGCTCTGGTAATGAATACATACGTGTTGCAGCGTGCGTACCACCGGAACACGCAGTGGCGGAGCCAAAGACTGTGTTGTCGAGGTCGAGTGCGAGCGGGAAGAGAGGCAGCGTCGGCACGGAGATGCAAGCGAGCGCGAGACGCACGGGGGCTGCGGCGTGGCGCGTTTGCGGTCGGCGCCTTTGGTGGCAACGGCCGGGACAAGCAGCGGTGTATGGTGTGGTGCGGGGCGGACAGGGGCGGAGGCGGCGCGACGACGGCATGGGGGCGAAAACGGGACGGGGGACGGCGGATGTTGAGAGGCGTCACGCGCGGACAGGACACAGACACAGAGACACACAGATTGGAAAGGGAGGGTGCGCGGTAGTAGTTGGGAATGTGCGTACCGTGCGGGATGGGAGTGGGCGAGGAACACGGTCGTGGCCCCTGTTTTGGGTGCGTGTGATGACGTCGGTGTGTTGTGGGAAGGGAAGGTGCTGTGGCGGCGGCGCGTAATGGGCGTAGGCCGAAAAGAGAAAGGAACGTGGGCAGTGTGTTGGCAAGCGTCGGTTCGACTGCGACGTTGATGGGCAGGGCAGGGCAGGGCAGGGCAGGGCAGGGCAGGGCAAGGTTAATGGTGGTAGGAGTAGGCGTGTGGGCGCAAAAAATCTGCCGCTGCAGGCGGTGCCGTAACCGCCATGGCGGGAAGGAGAGAGGGCCAAAGAAAGAAAGAAGAAAACAAAAAAAAAAAAAAAAAAAAGGAGGGGGGGGCGAAAGTGGAGAGGCGGTGGTGTGAGAAGGGCGGGGGCGGAAGGAAGGCAGGAAGGACAAGAGGCGAGGCGACGGCTTGCTTTGTGTATCGGTCGGTCTCTGGCTATGCTTCGTTTTCTGCAGCAGGGTCGGTGCGCGGCGTGGCTCGCGGCAGTGGGAACGCCTGGTGGCTGGACGGCCAGCAATGCGGTTGGATGGGCGGCCACAGCACCGCACCTGTGCCCGAGGAGGAGACGCTGGCGGCGGGCCCTGAGGTGAGGCCGGCTCGGCTGGGGCTGTGGATGTGTAGGTGTGCGCCGCTGCTGCAACAACGAGTAAAACGCGAGAAGAAGGGATGGCGGTAGAGAGAGAGAGAAAAAAAAAAAAGGTCGTGTTGTGTTGATGCGCAGGCAGACGCGTACAGAGGGACGAGCCCGGTCTGCAGCAGGGTGTGGCCGTGCCGAGTGCAGAGCAGCGGCGGCTCGGTTCGGTTCGGCCCGGCCCGGCGGGCCGCGCTGTTGTCGCGGACGTGAGCGCCCCCTGGCGGGTGGCCGGAGGCGGCGCGGCGTGTTGGACGTGTGGCTGGTGGCAGTGCACAATTTGCGAGTGGCTGGCGGTGTGGTGTGGCGGTTGGCGCGTCGGGCGGCGGAGAGGTATGTGTTGCGGGCGCCCTTTGCTGCGCTGCGTCGTTGCGTGTGCCGTACAGGGCGGGCGCTTGTCGACTGTGTGGCGAATTGGCGTGAAACGGCTGCCGAGAGGTGTGTGGTAGCGAGCCGGTCGGTGGTGTCAGTGCGAAGGGGAATGTGCGTGCGTGTTTGGCGGTTTCGGTGTGCTTTTTGCGGCGTGAGAGTGGGAATTAGTGGGGCCGGCTGTTGTGTTGGTTCCTTGTGTCTTGTGTCGCGTAGCTTGATGGCAACGTGGAAGGACGCCGGTTTCGTTTTCGTTTCGAGCCTTGCGTGGCGTGTGGTTGTCGACGTTGACTGGTTGGCGTGTGCCGATGCACGTGCATGTGTGGGTCGCGAGTGCGTTTTTGGCTGGCTGTGTGTGTGTGTGTGTGTGTGTGTTTTGGGGGGGAAGGGGGAGGCGGTGGTGAAAGTGCAGTCGTCGGGTGGGGCTGGGGCTGTGCGTCGTGGCGGAAAGGTGGTAGGTTGCGGGAAGCGAGCCCGTCGTTGACGGTGTCGCGTGAGTTGTGAATCGAGTGGGGCGCGGGGCGCGGGACAGGAGCAGCGTGCCGCTGCGTCGTGGTCGTCAGCAGAGGCTGTGCGTGTGCTTGTCCTTTTTGTGGGCGGTTCGTGCGAGGCGTTTTTGTTTTGTGTTGCCCTAGTTGTTAGTTTATTTTGTTTGTGTTTGTTATTTTGAGACGACGACTGGTTGGTGGCGTGCGCGCGAAGTGGCGGTGTGCGCTTCCCGTGTCGTTTGTGTTGTTTTGTTTTTTTGTTTTTGTGTGTTTTTTTTTTTTGCACTGGGCCCCGGTGGGTGGGTGCGTGTGTGTCGATTGCCGGCTGGCGAAAGGTGCGCCATCGGCGGGGTGGGTCGCCGGCACAAGTAGAGGCGGCGGCGTTGTTGCTGTTGTTGTTGTGTGGTGTTTGTTTTGTTCGGCTGTGTCGGCGAGCTGTGTTGCGGTGCGTGTGAATGGTGGTGCAAAAGTGCTGGCGTTGGGGCTGCGACTGCGACGGCGGCGAGCCGCGGGCGCGCCATTGATAGTGATGTTGTGAACAGCGGCTGTGTACGGTAGTGGTGTTGTTGTAGCACGACGTGCATCCGGGCCGGCGCGGAAAGCGCAGTTGCGGGCGGTTGCCCTTCGGTGCCAGCCATGTCGCGTGAGCGGCGGGTTGCTCTGGTGTCGACACGTGGTGCTCTGGGTTGTTGTGTGGTGCCCTTTGGCCGGTGGGGGTGGTTCGCGTGTGTCTGGTTCGCGCTCGGTGTCTGGTCGTGGTCGTGCTGCTCCCCCGTCTGTCGGCGGTTTCCGACGTCGTCTGTACGTTTTTGTTCGTTTGCGGCGTGCCTGCCGACGTCGTCCCGTCGCGACCTTTCAACCGAAAGTGTGGCGCCCGAAGGTGAACGAACGTAACCCTGACCTCGGCGCTTTACGCTGAGCCGAGCGAACCGAACCGAACCGAACCTAACCTGTGGTGTGGCGAGGTGAGCTCAGCCTGTGAGCCCCTAACGTCTACGTAAGGTAAGCTGTCCGGCTCACGCCTCACGTTTGAACGCTTTTTTAACCTACGTTTGACGCTTCTTAACCTAGCACTGACCCCTTAACCTAACCTAACGTGTAACCTAACCTAACCTAACCTCTGACGCCTGACGTGTTTGAATGCTTAACCTAAGTTTGACGCTTAACCTAACCCAAGTCCCCTTAACCTAACCCACGTCCACCTAACCTAACCTAACGTAGACGTGTAAACGTAATGTGTAACGCGTAACGTGTAAGGTCGGCTGTCGTGTGTGCTTGACGGCAGATTGGGTTGGTCTGTAGATTCGGATTGCGGTTTGCCTCGGTCGAGGGGTTGTGGGTCGGAAGCGGCGAGGGGCGGCGGCGCCTGTTGCGCAGGCGGCGTCCGTTTGCGGCGGGCAATTGTTGAGAAACGGCTGTGAATGTTGGCGGGCGAGAGGAGGAGGACGGCGCGCGATGTGGCCCGACGGCTGCGGGCCGATCGGGAAACGGCGGGAGGGCGACGGAAGGCGATGGGGCGGCGGAGGCGCGTTTGCACGGCCGTCATCGCCGCACGCCTCGGCTTGTGTGGCTGTGGCGCCGGCCGCGCTGGCCGGGCTGCCGCGGCGACGGTGTGGGAGTTTTGCCGAAGGTTTGGCCATTGTGGCGGGTCGTCGGCTGGGGCTGTGGGGGCGGCATTTGGGCGGGGGCGGCGATTCTCGGCGGGCCGACCCAGGCTGTAGCGCGCGGTAGCTGCAGTTTGGCCGTGGTTTGCGGCGCTGCCGTGGCGACTGGTTGGCGACTGTGGTGTGGCTGTGTGTAGCCCCATCCTCGGTGGTTTGAAAGGCGCGGGCGGTTGTGGCGCAGGTTTGGGGCTGCTCCGCACAGGCTGTCGGACGTTGGGCGGTAGCAAGCGCGGGAGGCGCGGCGCGGCGGCGCGCAGAGTGGCGGCCGCTCTCTCGGCCGTCCGCGCCCGCCCGCGACACTGGCTGGGCCTTGTGATTCTCTGCTCTGCTGCTGTGCTGTGCTTGCGTGCCTGCCGTCCCGCTCGCTCTCGCTGTGTGTTACGCGCGTCGTCGAAATGGCAGATCAGGCGGCTACGAACGAGACTGCTGCGGCACCCGCCGCCACCGGCACTACGAAGAAGGCCAAGTCTGCGTCGTCTGCGAAGAAGCCGCGCGCCAAGCCTGCGCACCCGCGCACCTCTGAGATGGTGACGGCCGCCATCAAGAGTCTGAAGGAGCGCGGCGGGTCGTCGCTGCAGGCGATCAAGAAGTACATAGCCGCGCACTACAAGCTGGACGCGGAGAAGCTGGCGCCGTTTATCAAGAAGTACCTCAAGTCGGCCGTCGTGGCGGGCGAGCTGGTGCAGACGAAGGGGAAGGGCGCGTCCGGCTCGTTCAAGCTTGCCGGCGCCGGCGGCGGGGGGGCGGCCGAGGGCGGCAAGGCTCGTGCTGGCGGTGCCAAGAAGAAGCGCGCCGCTCCGGCCAGCAAGGAGAAGAAGGGCGCCCGTGCGGCCGGCGCAAAGAAGGCTGGTGGCGTGAAGGCGGCGACCGGTCGGAAGGCGGGCGCCGCCAAGAAGGCGTCTGCGGCGTCGGCCGCTCCCGCGGGTGCGAAGAAGGCGGCTGCGGCCAAGCCGGCCAAGGCCAAGTCGCCGTCGAAGGCGAAGAAGGCCGCCAAGGTTCCGACGAAGAAGCCGAAGGCGCCGCGCCCGAAGAAGGCGACGACGCCGTCTAAGGCGAAGGCTTCGCCCAAGAAGAAGAAGTAGAGTAGAGTAGAGGAGAAAGAGATGGGAAAGGAAGGGTTTGGCGCTTGACTCCGTCGTCCCCACCCCCCGTCGTCGTCTAGTGGCGCGCAAGAGACGCGCGGCCCAAAACGGCCCTTCTCAGGGCCATCAAAGCACGTCGGGGAAGGTTTTGATTGTCGTGTTGCGTTTGGTGTGGGTGTCTGTCTGTATGCCCGTGGGGATGCTGTTTGCGTGCCGTGGTGGTTGGATTGCGGGGGTCGGTGGCGGGTGTGGGCGGCGGTAGCGGTAAGCGGTGTTGTTGTTGTCGTGGTTGATTGTCGCCGTGTTTGTGGCGGCGGCCGACGGTTGGTTTTCTGTCACGTTGTTTTGTTTGAATACGTTGGATGGCTTGCCTGCGTTCGTTCTTCTCGGATGTCTGTCTTGTCGAGTCGTGTCTGGTCTTTGTTTTGTTCCTTTGTGTGTGTTATGTTTTGCAACGGGGGGCACGTTGAGATGTGGAAGGAGTCGGCGGGGATTTCGGCGGCGTGTAGAGCGAGCGAGCGCGCCTGCCTGGCCGTTGGCCGTCGGAGTGGAGTGCGGGTTTTTTTTTTGTTTTCGAAACGAAAGCGGCGGGCGGCCGGCCAGCCAGCCAGCCGTGCGGTGTGACGTCGGCCGTTGGGTATTGTGCGCTTGGAGCGCCGGGGAGGGATGATGTGTGATTGTTGCGCGCTGCTAGCAGGCAGGCAGAGTGAGCGGGTGTGGCGGACGGACGGGAAGTGGTGGTTTTTGTTTTTGGGTTGCGGGGCGAGAGGCAGGCGACCGACAAAGTTTGCTCGCGACGGAGAGATGTTAGTGGCCCTGAAAAGGGCCGTTTTTGTTTGTGCGGTGCGGTGCCGCGGCGCGGTTTAGGCGCGCTCGCCGCGGATGCGGCGCGCGAGCTGGATGTCCTTGGGCATGATGGTGACGCGCTTGGCGTGGATTGCGCACAGGTTGGTGTCTTCGAAGAGGCCGACGAGGTAGGCCTCGCTGGCCTCCTGCAGGGCCATGACTGCGGAGCTCTGGAAGCGCAGGTCGGTCTTGAAGTCCTGGGCGATCTCGCGCACTAGGCGCTGGAATGGCAGCTTGCGGATGAGCAGCTCTGTGCTCTTCTGGTAGCGCCTGATTTCTCGCAGGGCGACGGTGCCCGGCCTGTAGCGGTGGGGCTTCTTGACGCCTCCGGTGGCGGGCGCGCTCTTCCTCGCCGCCTTGGTGGCGAGCTGTTTGCGCGGCGCCTTTCCGCCGGTGGACTTGCGGGCCGTTTGCTTTGTGCGGGCCATGGCGGTAGCGGTAGCGGTAGCGGAGCGGCGTGCGTGGAGGTTAGGTGCGGCGCGGCGTCCGGTGCTGCCTTGACAACGGGCCCGCGCGCCTCCGTGCTGCGCTTATATGCCCTCGGTTGCGCGTGGTGGGGGGAGGGCGGGCCAGAGTCTATATAGGGGGGCGGCGGGCGCGCTGGGCGCAGACCGTAGCCGACTCGCCAGCCGCTGCAGCTGCTGTTTGTGCACGTTTTGCTTTGCCCGAGGAAGGAAGGATGACAGGCCGCGGCAAGGGAGGAAAGGGGCTCGGCAAGGGTGGCGCCAAGCGGCACCGCAAGGTGTTGCGCGACAACATCCAGGGCATCACGAAGCCCGCCATCCGCCGCCTGGCTCGCAGGGGCGGCGTGAAGCGCATCTCTGGTCTGATCTACGAGGAGACCCGCGGGGTGCTGAAGGTGTTCCTGGAGAACGTGATCCGCGACGCGGTGACGTACACTGAGCACGCCAAGCGCAAGACTGTGACGGCCATGGACGTGGTGTACGCCCTGAAGAGGCAGGGGCGCACCCTGTACGGTTTCGGCGGTTAGGCTGCGTCGCAGCGGGCGCTGGCCTTCCCGCGGCCGTGCTTGTGGGTGGGAGAGACTAGAAAACGGCCCTTTTCAGGGCCACCACACTGTTCGGAAGTTGAAAAGTGCGAAAGAGTCTGTGTTGTTGCTGCGTGTGTTTGTTTGTTTCTTTCTTTCTTTCCGTTTGAGCGACGTGATGTGACTGGGAGGGGAGAAGGAAAGGAAACGTGTCATGTGGCTGGCTGTGTGTGGAGCTGCTTCGTTTGTGTGTCTTTGTATCGATCGCGACGGAGATGGCGGGCTGTGTGTTGTTGTGCGAGAGGCGGTGATTATTTGCTTGCGTGGTTTGGCTCTGTGTGTTTGTTTGCGGCGGCGTTGGGGTTTCCGAGGCAAGGCGTGTGGGCATAGGCGGCCGGATCAGCTGTTTCGTTCGTGTCGACGGCCGTTGCGCGCGGGAGTGGAGGGCGGTGTGTCGACACGCCTCCCTTTAACAATGGTCATTATTGCTGCCGTTGTCGGTTTGGAAGGCGACTGCGACCGTGCAAAATGTGTGTGTGTGTGTTGGGCCACACGGGCTGTGTGGACGACAAGATGGCGGACGTGCGCCGGCGGCGGCTGTGCTGTGACAGTGCAAAGTTAAAACAAAACAAGGTGCGGCGAGGACGACTGAAATTTTGCTTTGGACGTAGGTTTGTGTGGTGGCCCTGAAAAGGGCCGATTGTTGTGGGCCGAGCCGGCAAAGCGCGTTGCGTGCAGGGGAGCACGCGGCGCTGCGATTGCCTGGCCTCCTTTAGGCCTTCTTCTCGGTCTTCTTTGGCAGCAGGACGGCCTGGATGTTGGGCAGGACACCACCCTGTGCGATGGTGACGCCCGACAGGAGCTTGTTGAGCTCCTCGTCGTTGCGGATGGCAAGCTGCAGGTGGCGCGGGATGATGCGCGTCTTCTTGTTGTCGCGGGCCGCGTTTCCGGCCAGCTCGAGCACCTCAGCCGCGAGGTACTCCATGACGGCGGCGAGGTAGACGGGCGCCCCGGCGCCGACGCGCTCTGCGTAGTTTCCCTTGCGCAGGAGGCGGTGGATTCTGCCGACCGGGAACTGGAGCCCGGCCCTGCTTGAGCGGGACTTTGACTTGCCCTTGACTTTGCCTCCCTTTCCGCGTCCGGACATGGCGATGGGCTAGCGACGGTGCACACGAAACGGAAACGAAAACGACCGGTGCGAGCGGCAGCGAGTCGAGCAGCGGAGTGCGTGCCGGCGCAGCCGGGGTGGGGGTGCTTTATGGGCTCGGGTGCGGCGGCCGGTTGCGCGCGCGCCCCATTGGTCGGCGGCCGCAACAGGGCGAGCTGGTAAAGGTGCGGCGGCGGCTGGCGGCGGGTGCCACTGTGTGGGGAGACGCTGACTAGAGCGGAGCGCTTGCTGTGTTACGTGATAGTTGAGTGTATTTTCCGCGCGTTTTTCTGTGTTCGGCGTTAGTCGGACGTTCGCTTTCTGCGTTGTTCCGCATCGTCTTTCAATCGAGGCGGTTATTTTCTGCGTTGCTATCGGTCGTCGCGCGCGTTGATTTCGTCGTCCGCGGCGGAGTCAAAGGCCACGATGGCCGCTCCCTCTGCCGGTTCTCGTGGGTTGTTTCCCTCGTCTGGCAAGAATATCATGTCATGCGCCGAATTATTGTCGTATTCGTCCGAATCTTGTCTATCTTCCAGTCGATCAGATCACCGGCGGCTGTCGGATCCGATAACTCAAATTACTAAAGAAAATATCAATCAAGCGGTTGAGCAGACGCAGCTTGACAGCGTTGAGCTGGGTTCGACCGGCCCAGGGCCGACTAGCGTGGGGTCAGGCTCCGGCGGGATACCTAACGGTGACAACGAAGCCGTCCTGGCCGCCCCTACACCCGGCTCCGCTGACGCTGCAGCTCCCGCTACACGTCGTAAATCAATGAAATCAACAACGAAGGCGCGGGATGCGCCGTACTCACATGCCTCTCGCAAGCACGCGCATCCCCCTTCGGTTACCGATTCTGAATCAACAGAATCCAGGGCACCTGACAGAAAGAAACAATCAACCGACCGTCAGGACCCTGCTCCGCCTCAGAATACCTCCGCTTCCCATGCGCCGACTGATACCAGTCAGGTCGACATGGTTGAGGCTTACGAGGTTACAGTACCGACGTCAAACAGATACGAAAGTTTAGATGATATCACACCAGCTGAACAAAACTCTGACAATCTCCCGGCTCCTACTCCTCTCAAAACCCCAAAGGTGCCACCTATCATTGTTCATGATACAACCAATTACCTCGATCGAATAAAGGAACTGAAGGGGCACCTAAAGGGTTCCTTTTCCTGTCAGTACAAAAGGGGCAATATCCGATATGAATTCGAAAATCCTTCCGATTATCGGTATATGATTGAGTACCTAAAAGCACGTGCCATTCAATACCATACTTACGACCTCGACCCCCTCAAAATATTGAAGGTCGTCGTCAGGCACCTCGAACCCACGACCCCTCCCGCTGACGTCAAGGAAGCGCTGGAGGAACTGGGCTTCACAGTACAATCTGTCACAGTTATGCACCAGCAGGTGCCAGACGCACAAGGAAAACTTACAGATATTAAATGGCCCCTGTTTGTTGCTGTACTCCATTGCACACCAAATGTATACGACGTCTATAAAATTAAATTCCTCCTTCACATGAAGGTGGATGTGGAATCATACCGTAACGAATCTGGCTTGACACAATGTTTCAATTGCCAGCGTTTTGGACACGGCTCCCGCAACTGCGGCCGCCTGCCGCGTTGCGTCAAGTGTGGCGCTGACCACCTCACACGACTTTGTCAAAAGAAACCTACCGACCCGCCCAAATGCTGCAATTGCGGACAGGCTCACCCAGCCAATTACAGAAAATGTTCAGCATATCAAAAAGCGCTGGTGAAATCTCGCAGCTCCTCCACTCATGCAGCCTCGGCACCTTCGACGCCAGCTGCTCCACCAGTTAATACTGAAAATTTTCCACAACTGCGAGCACGTCGCGCCCCTACTCCACCATCTTCCTCTGCTGCCGGCACGGGGCCGACGCCACCGCGACGTCCTGCCTCACGACCGGCGACTGCTCCCCACTCAGCTTGGGGAACTGCAAACCCCTCTCCAGAGCCCTCTGCACCCCCGCCCCCTACTTTCTCCTTCCCCTTTTCCAACCACCTTGCTGACCTTGCTGCCTTGTTGCAGCAGTTCAACATTCCCAAAATCATCTCTCTTGTTCGTTCTACTATCCAACAACTCAATTCTGCTTCTGACCCATTCAGTAAACTAATGATAATCCTTTCTGCCTTCATCTCCTACTTCTCAGATGGACCCTAATCAACACCGCCCATTTCGTATAATCAGTTGGAACGCCGATGGTATTCTACGCCAACGTCATTCCCTTGAAGCCTTTCTGGAAGACAGAGGTGTCGACATAGCCCTTATTTGCGAAACGCACCTAAAACCTCACCAACAGTTTTCCGTTCCCAATTACTTTGCATATCGATCCGACCGCGCGGATCGGCCACACGGCGGCACTCTTATCCTAGTTAAACAGTGCATTACGCACCGACTCCGGCAGATACCGAACATGCAACACCTGGAAGCCACAGCTATAGATATACAGCTATATGGACTGCCGTTGACCCTTGCCGCAGCTTACAACTCCCCCGCTCGCGCTATAGTCCCGACCGACTTGGATATCCTCTTCCACCTGGGCCCCAAGGTCCTCGTGGGAGGGGACTTCAACTCCAAGCACGGGACGTGGGGATGCCGTTCTACCAACGCAAATGGACGTCGGCTATTTCAGTACCTCGAACTGAATGCCGCTATCCGAGTCATTGCTCCAGATTCACCCACTCACTTCCACAAAACAGCTCGCTACCGTCCTGATATCCTTGACATCTTTCTGGCTCGGGATATTCCGTGGGTCCACCGCATCTCTGTGATCTCAGAGCTTGACTCTGATCACAATCCGGTGACCCTCGAATTTCTTGACGCACGTCCACAAGACCAGCTCCGTCCGGCTTACGTTATCAATACAAACTGGGAACGCTACCAACAACTCGTTGACCTCCATGTCCTTGAGCTTCCGCCCATCACCCGCCGCAGCCACATTAATCCGACGGCGGACCGATTAGCAAAAATCTTCACTGAATGTTACCGCACCTCTTCCCGACGAGTCCTTCAGCCTCCTCGTCGCCTGGACCTTCCGCCAGACGTCCAGGAATTAATCCGCACAAAACGTCGATTTCGTCGCCGGTGGCAACGCCTCCGCGACCCAGTCGACAAGCGGATTTGGCAAGCATTAGCTCAAGAGCTTCGAGCTCGATTACAAGAGGTCCACGATCAAACATGGAATCGGCGCCTCCGTGACGCCGCTGACCGCCCCGACCGTCTATGGCGCATAGTAAAAGAGACCACATCCACTCCTCCTCCTTCTCAGCCCCTCCATGGTCCCCAAGGCCTGGTGTACTCACCTCAGGACAAGGCGGAGGCCCTCGCACATACCCTCGAGCGCCAATTTCGCCTAAACGAGGTCGACGACGACGAAGCTGACGCCCACGAGACCCGCGTCCATCGCCGGGTCCGTCAGCTCCTTCGCCGTCATACTGACACCATCTTTCCACCGGTCACTCTACCGGAGGTGGCGACATACATCAGCAACATACCATCCCGAAAAGCCCCCGGTCCCGATGGTATCCGGCCGGCCCTCCTTCACCACCTCTCTCCAACTGCGCTTTCCTATCTGGTCAATCTATACAATAGCTGCCTTTCTTACAACTACTTCCCTCCTGTATGGAAGCTGGCCCGTGTCATTGCCCTCCCGAAACCTCGAAAAGATCCACTCTTCCCACAGAACTACCGCCCCATTTCCCTCCTCAACTTCCTTGGCAAGATTCTCGAACGTATTATCCTCTCCCACCTCCAATCCTTTCTCGACGCACACTCAGTCCTCATTCCACAACAGTTTGGGTTTCGGGCGGGCCATGGCACGGTCCACCAACTCATCCGCCTCCACGACACCATCCGTACAGCGCAACTGGAGCGCAAAAGTACAGGCATGGTCCTGCTGGACATAGAAAAAGCGTTTGACAGAGTATGGCACGACGGTTTACTATATAAACTTGCAGAATACGGCTGCCCTCTCCACATAATTCACATTCTCAAACGCTTCTTAACCAGGCGTTCCTTTTATGTCATGCAAGGCCGAAACCGAAGCTCAATCCGGCCCGTGGAAGCTGGTGTACCTCAGGGGTCTTTACTCTCCCCAATTCTGTACGCAGTATACACAAATGACATCCCATCCCGTGTCAACAACCATCTCGCGTTATACGCGGATGACACTGCAGTATTCAACTCGCACCGAAACCTCCAATTTATCGCTCTGAACCTCACACGTCACCTAGAACAGATCACTCAATGGAGCAACATATGGAAAATAAAAATTAATGCCGACAAGACACAGGCCATCCTCTTTACAAACAAACGAACGCCGCCGGCTCGCCTGGTAGAGCTGGAAGGCCGACGCATACCATGGTCTCAGACAGTAACCTACCTTGGTCTCACCTTCGACAGCCGCCTCACATGGAAACCCCATGTTGATGGCGTCTGCCACAAGGCTTACGGAATGACACACAAACTCTACCCTCTGTTGAAGAGCCCAGGCCTTTCGACACAATCTAAGCTACTCATCTGGACGTCCTGTGTCCTCTCACTCCTACTATATGGCTGTGAACTGTGGGGACTAGCAGCTGACACACATGTTCTCCAGGTACAAATAGTACAAAGCAAATCACTTAGGATCATATCAAACGCTCCACGATATGTCTCCAACAACGATATCCGTAGACTTCTCCACATTCCTCCGCTGGTCCAGCAAATTCGCCTTCGCGCCTCAAACACCCTCGCCTTCCTACAAAATTCACCACATGATCACCTCACAGTCCTTCGTCGTCCTGTTGGAGATATTCCCTACGCCCATCCGACGCTGATACTCCAGCGCCGATACCGTACCAACTGACGGTTTCACCGCAGTTGGGTCACTCCTGATCTTTTAACCTATCAATTTTTACCATTTATACCGACCTAGAAACATAACAAAGCCATTTCGAACCTAATCACTCATTCTGAAGGCAGGCCAAGAGCGATCCTTCAGCACATAAGCGGACGAAAGTCCCGTCAAGTTTTGCCGTGCCGTGCCGTGCCGGCGGGTGCCACTGTGTGGGGAGACGCTGACTAGAGCGGAGCGCTTGCTACTGGTGTTGCTGCTGCCGTACGTTGGTTCGAGATGCCGCCCAAGACTAGCGGGAAGGCCGCCAAGAAGGCTGGCAAGGCGCAGAAGAACATTTCGAAGGGCGACAAGAAGAAGAAGCGCAAGAGGAAGGAGAGCTATGCCATCTACATCTACAAGGTGCTGAAGCAGGTGCACCCTGACACGGGCATCTCGTCGAAGGCGATGAGCATCATGAACAGCTTCGTGAACGACATTTTCGAGCGCATTGCGGCCGAGGCTTCTCGCCTGGCGCACTACAACAAGCGCTCGACCATCACGTCCCGCGAGATCCAGACCGCTGTGCGGCTGTTGCTGCCTGGCGAGCTGGCCAAGCACGCCGTGAGCGAGGGCACGAAGGCGGTGACCAAGTACACGAGCTCCAAGTAAGGGGGTGGCTCTGGAATGGAAGGAAGGAAGGATGGAGAAGGCTCGTCCGTTGCGAGAGCGGCAAAACGGCCCTTTTCAGGGCCACCAACTTGCCTTTTGCGGGAAGGGCGGAATTGTTGTTGTTGTTGTTTGTGTGGACGGCTGTGATGTATGTGTGCATTTTGATTGTGGGTGGGGGGGGCGCGTCAAAGCGTGTTGCGCGGGGTACGGCCACGAGGTTGGTCGCCGTGGCGTGGAATGGTGGCACGCCTCGTTGGCGTGGTTTTTGACCCATTGGTGTTGTTGGTGTGTGTGTGTGTGTTACCCGTCTGCGAGGGGGGACAGTGCGATCGGCGACTTTTGTGTCACCGTAACGACGGCCGTTTGCGGGTTTGTTTTGTTTGCACATCATACATGGCGAGGGTGAAATGTGAAATGTTTTTGTTTGGTTTTTTTTTTTTTTTTTGCCGCCCACTATTCCCTTTGCTGTACGCCGAGTTTGACAATGGTGCGACGTAACTGCAGCGTGGAGGTGTGTGAGTGACGTTGAAATGAACGTGCCATTAAGACGCATTGTTGTTGTATTGTACTGTACGTGTACGGCGACACGCACGATGATGTACCATTCGACTCTGATGTTTGATAGCCGTGTCTGACTGATTGCGTACGACGCACGCACACCGATGTCGTCATTCAAGATGCACGCGTGTCCAGTGCAGTATACAGTAAGCGCGACGACGGCGGCGGCGGTCGTTTGTTTGGCGAATGTCTGTACACGTGTTTGTCTGTGTCCATCCGGTATGTATTTGTTTGTTTTGAAAGTGTTTTGTGTGTCGGTGACGTGGTCCGATCCGTCGCCCCCTGAGTAACTGTCGATCGGCGCGATAGACCGGCGTCACGCAACTGAACCGAAGTCGTGGGCACACCCGTCATACTGTTGTACACCGTCGCGCTGAGAACGGTAACGAAAGGTTGACTTTGATCGGTCGAATGTCCGGGCAGAACGTGAGGAATGAGGCAAGAGTGCAAGGAGGGGGGGAAGGGAAAAAGGGGAGAAACGCATTCGTAGAGCAACGGAACGTTCCCGTGTCGGAGGCGTATTGGAGCCGCACTGAAATGCGTTTAACGGCGGCGCGGCTGCAAGTGTCTGCCGTGGTGAACGTTACCTTTGACGGCTGCATTGGGCTTTGCCTTTGCTTTTGCTTTCGCTTTCGCGTTCGCTTTCGCTTTCCCGGATGTACGTAACGTTTGTTGATATGGTTCTGAGGAAGAGTGTATGACAGTGCCGTGCCGTCCATGTTCGTGTGCCCTCCCATTGTGTGTATGCTATTGTCTGTGTACTTGAATGATGTATGTAGGTGTTAGTGGACATGTTTTACCAGTGGGGGGAAATGGATCGTCGATAGTTGCCGTCACTCTGTCACGGTCGAGATGACGCACCCTCCGTACAGAAAGGTGTCGAGAAAGTGAGTGTGTGTGTGTGTGTGTGTGTGTGTGTGTGTGTGTGTGTGTGTGCGTGCGTGCGTGCGTGCGTGCGTGCGTCCGTGAATTGGCAGTGTTTGGAGGTGGGCGTGCCCTGCATGTGGCCCGGAAGGCTGTTCGTTAGGCGGTAGTGTTGTGTGGACAGGGGAGGGGCATGCGTAACGCTGCTGGCATGGCATTTCGGGAGATGGGAGGGGGCAAACGAGGAAACGAGGAGCGGCGGCCAAAGACGGGACGGGGAGGGGCGCGGTGTGGGTGGCTTGCGCCTGTGCTCGGCGTTGTGGTTTGTGCAAAAGAGGAGGAGAAAAACAATGTGAGTTGCCAGGGAGGGGAGCGGTGTTGTGTTGTGGTTGTCGTGGTGTAGCCGCAGACGCGGCTGTCAGTGAACGTGGCGAGACGGACGGATGCGCGGAGGGGCGGGGGCGGCGCATTTCGCCGGTGCCGTGCCGTGCCATGCCTGAAAGCCGCGTGGTCGCTGTGTTGTTGGTGGCGTGGGGGCGAGGAGAGTACCGTACGGGTGTGCTTGTGCGCCGGAAATGGCACACTGCGCCCGCCCGTCTTGGAGGCTGATGGCTGTGGTGTGGAAATGGGGCGCGGTGATGTTGAAGCAGTTGAAGAACAGAAAAGAAACCAAGAAAACGGAAGGCGTGATGCGGCGGTGGTGGTGAGAGCGGGAAAAACAAAACAAAAAAAAAACAACAAAAAAAAAAAAAAAAGAAGGAAAAACAACAAGAAAACAAAAAGTCTATCAATATTAAAATGTAAATGGAAATGGAAATGGACCCAGGTATAACCTCCCTGCACAAATAGCAGAGAGTCCGATGATAATAAAAATGTGCCAGAATGTTAACGTCCCTACAAAACAAACCCAACGATAATATTAATGAAAGAGTGAACCGTATGTAACATTGCAACAGACATAATGAAACCTGATAAATTGTATAAGGGCAGCAGCGTTGACCTTTGGCCCTGTATTCAGAATAAAAAGAGCCAAAGATCGTTACCCCAATGAAAAAGACACTGAAACACGTATGTAACATAGTAGCGATGGCGAGACATTGTAGCATCTGTGACCAGAGAGTTTGCGCTGGACTGCGCGAGTGTTGCGAGCGGTTCTCAGTCAGTCAGTCAGTCAGTAGTCGTTGCGAGTCCGTAGCTCTGTGTAGTTGAGGGCTGTACTCTGTCAGTAGTCGTCGCGTGCAGTACGCTAATAGTCGTCATGCAGAGCGGTCGGTCAGTAGTAGCAGCCGAGTGCGGTTGTGTGATGTAGGCGGTCGGCAACACTGGTCAAGATGGTGAATAAGGTATACTGTTAATTAATATAATCATTAGATAATGAAAAATTGTATTTATTGTAATTATTCTCCAACAAGTTCCCCAGTAATAATTTTTATTTCAAAAGCATTTTTCAAACATTTAATTGTTTATTGAACTAAAGAGTTCGTTGCACTTCACATTTCATTCCACTTCTTTGAAGAAAAATGTCACTAAAATCACAAAAAAAGAGAATATTATTATTTGCAATGCAGTTCCTCCAAGCGCTGCGCAACAACCAGAGCAGAAATGTGACATCCATTTATTCGGAGGTAAGACATTAATTCTGATTGTTTTGCACAGGGCCAAAGACCGATATTTCGGTTTAATTGAAGTTTCTTGTCACTGAACGGACGTTTTTAAATGTTGTGTGAAGACTTTATATTTGAGTCAGATTGCGAATTTCACATTTTTGTTGCCATTTTCAATACCTCTCATTGTGGGCGAGGTTACAATTAGCGCAATGTCCATTAGCATCCGTAAATAACATTGTCCATTATTTTAAATGTTGCTGGGAGGTTACAACACACACACAAAAAAAAAAAAAAAAAACAAAAAAAAAAACAAAAAATTGCATTTATATCCGCTCCTCAATTGTAGATACCCCTTACACAGCTGTGTGCAATGAATGAGTGCTGGCTGGTAATTAATTGCACTCCTTGGAGGGAAATGCCATAGGAAGTAGTCTTTAAAAAGTGAATGTTTTTCGTTAAGAGACAAAAGTTACTTTAGAAAAAAAGTAATAGTGGGGCTTTTGTTGTTGAACAAAATAAGTACAATGAACATACGTTATCAGATTTGCGCAATGCAGCGTCACACCACCTTTTGATTATAACACAATAGACTATACATCGTCCCGAACCGTGACCAGAGTCGCGAGACGAGCAGAGCACGCCGCCGACGCCCGCTCAGTACAACCGTCCACCCGCTACTACTGTCGACCGACTACTACCTCTCCCGACTCGCGCTACAATATATATATATAACAACTGTTCCTGGCGACCCGGTGCGTGCCACTACTGTCGTCTGGCGCGGTCCAAGCGCCGACTAGCAGCGATAAAGAACTCTCTGG
This sequence comes from Schistocerca serialis cubense, assembly GCF_023864345.2. Taxonomy (NCBI): domain Eukaryota; kingdom Metazoa; phylum Arthropoda; class Insecta; order Orthoptera; family Acrididae; genus Schistocerca; species Schistocerca serialis. Next base: position 3,602 of record NW_026048287.1, on the reverse strand, counting down.
TCAGACAGAGATGCTGTCATGCCTCGCCATCGCTCTGGTAATGAATACATACGTGTTGCAGCGTGCGTACCACCGGAACACGCAGTGGCGGAGCCAAAGACTGTGTTGTCGAGGTCGAGTGCGAGCGGGAAGAGAGGCAGCGTCGGCACGGAGATGCAAGCGAGCGCGAGACGCACGGGGGCTGCGGCGTGGCGCGTTTGCGGTCGGCGCCTTTGGTGGCAACGGCCGGGACAAGCAGCGGTGTATGGTGTGGTGCGGGGCGGACAGGGGCGGAGGCGGCGCGACGACGGCATGGGGGCGAAAACGGGACGGGGGACGGCGGATGTTGAGAGGCGTCACGCGCGGACAGGACACAGACACAGAGACACACAGATTGGAAAGGGAGGGTGCGCGGTAGTAGTTGGGAATGTGCGTACCGTGCGGGATGGGAGTGGGCGAGGAACACGGTCGTGGCCCCTGTTTTGGGTGCGTGTGATGACGTCGGTGTGTTGTGGGAAGGGAAGGTGCTGTGGCGGCGGCGCGTAATGGGCGTAGGCCGAAAAGAGAAAGGAACGTGGGCAGTGTGTTGGCAAGCGTCGGTTCGACTGCGACGTTGATGGGCAGGGCAGGGCAGGGCAGGGCAGGGCAGGGCAGGGCAAGGTTAATGGTGGTAGGAGTAGGCGTGTGGGCGCAAAAAATCTGCCGCTGCAGGCGGTGCCGTAACCGCCATGGCGGGAAGGAGAGAGGGCCAAAGAAAGAAAGAAGAAAACAAAAAAAAAAAAAAAAAAAGGAGGGGGGGGCGAAAGTGGAGAGGCGGTGGTGTGAGAAGGGCGGGGGCGGAAGGAAGGCAGGAAGGACAAGAGGCGAGGCGACGGCTTGCTTTGTGTATCGGTCGGTCTCTGGCTATGCTTCGTTTTCTGCAGCAGGGTCGGTGCGCGGCGTGGCTCGCGGCAGTGGGAACGCCTGGTGGCTGGACGGCCAGCAATGCGGTTGGATGGGCGGCCACAGCACCGCACCTGTGCCCGAGGAGGAGACGCTGGCGGCGGGCCCTGAGGTGAGGCCGGCTCGGCTGGGGCTGTGGATGTGTAGGTGTGCGCCGCTGCTGCAACAACGAGTAAAACGCGAGAAGAAGGGATGGCGGTAGAGAGAGAGAGAAAAAAAAAAAAGGTCGTGTTGTGTTGATGCGCAGGCAGACGCGTACAGAGGGACGAGCCCGGTCTGCAGCAGGGTGTGGCCGTGCCGAGTGCAGAGCAGCGGCGGCTCGGTTCGGTTCGGCCCGGCCCGGCGGGCCGCGCTGTTGTCGCGGACGTGAGCGCCCCCTGGCGGGTGGCCGGAGGCGGCGCGGCGTGTTGGACGTGTGGCTGGTGGCAGTGCACAATTTGCGAGTGGCTGGCGGTGTGGTGTGGCGGTTGGCGCGTCGGGCGGCGGAGAGGTATGTGTTGCGGGCGCCCTTTGCTGCGCTGCGTCGTTGCGTGTGCCGTACAGGGCGGGCGCTTGTCGACTGTGTGGCGAATTGGCGTGAAACGGCTGCCGAGAGGTGTGTGGTAGCGAGCCGGTCGGTGGTGTCAGTGCGAAGGGGAATGTGCGTGCGTGTTTGGCGGTTTCGGTGTGCTTTTTGCGGCGTGAGAGTGGGAATTAGTGGGGCCGGCTGTTGTGTTGGTTCCTTGTGTCTTGTGTCGCGTAGCTTGATGGCAACGTGGAAGGACGCCGGTTTCGTTTTCGTTTCGAGCCTTGCGTGGCGTGTGGTTGTCGACGTTGACTGGTTGGCGTGTGCCGATGCACGTGCATGTGTGGGTCGCGAGTGCGTTTTTGGCTGGCTGTGTGTGTGTGTGTGTGTGTGTGTGTTTTGGGGGGGAAGGGGGAGGCGGTGGTGAAAGTGCAGTCGTCGGGTGGGGCTGGGGCTGTGCGTCGTGGCGGAAAGGTGGTAGGTTGCGGGAAGCGAGCCCGTCGTTGACGGTGTCGCGTGAGTTGTGAATCGAGTGGGGCGCGGGGCGCGGGACAGGAGCAGCGTGCCGCTGCGTCGTGGTCGTCAGCAGAGGCTGTGCGTGTGCTTGTCCTTTTTGTGGGCGGTTCGTGCGAGGCGTTTTTGTTTTGTGTTGCCCTAGTTGTTAGTTTATTTTGTTTGTGTTTGTTATTTTGAGACGACGACTGGTTGGTGGCGTGCGCGCGAAGTGGCGGTGTGCGCTTCCCGTGTCGTTTGTGTTGTTTTGTTTTTTTGTTTTTGTGTGTTTTTTTTTTTGCACTGGGCCCCGGTGGGTGGGTGCGTGTGTGTCGATTGCCGGCTGGCGAAAGGTGCGCCATCGGCGGGGTGGGTCGCCGGCACAAGTAGAGGCGGCGGCGTTGTTGCTGTTGTTGTTGTGTGGTGTTTGTTTTGTTCGGCTGTGTCGGCGAGCTGTGTTGCGGTGCGTGTGAATGGTGGTGCAAAAGTGCTGGCGTTGGGGCTGCGACTGCGACGGCGGCGAGCCGCGGGCGCGCCATTGATAGTGATGTTGTGAACAGCGGCTGTGTACGGTAGTGGTGTTGTTGTAGCACGACGTGCATCCGGGCCGGCGCGGAAAGCGCAGTTGCGGGCGGTTGCCCTTCGGTGCCAGCCATGTCGCGTGAGCGGCGGGTTGCTCTGGTGTCGACACGTGGTGCTCTGGGTTGTTGTGTGGTGCCCTTTGGCCGGTGGGGGTGGTTCGCGTGTGTCTGGTTCGCGCTCGGTGTCTGGTCGTGGTCGTGCTGCTCCCCCGTCTGTCGGCGGTTTCCGACGTCGTCTGTACGTTTTTGTTCGTTTGCGGCGTGCCTGCCGACGTCGTCCCGTCGCGACCTTTCAACCGAAAGTGTGGCGCCCGAAGGTGAACGAACGTAACCCTGACCTCGGCGCTTTACGCTGAGCCGAGCGAACCGAACCGAACCGAACCTAACCTGTGGTGTGGCGAGGTGAGCTCAGCCTGTGAGCCCCTAACGTCTACGTAAGGTAAGCTGTCCGGCTCACGCCTCACGTTTGAACGCTTTTTTAACCTACGTTTGACGCTTCTTAACCTAGCACTGACCCCTTAACCTAACCTAACGTGTAACCTAACCTAACCTAACCTAACCTCTGACGCCTGACGTGTTTGAATGCTTAACCTAAGTTTGACGCTTAACCTAACCCAAGTCCCCTTAACCTAACCCACGTCCACCTAACCTAACCTAACGTAGACGTGTAAACGTAATGTGTAACGCGTAACGTGTAAGGTCGGCTGTCGTGTGTGCTTGACGGCAGATTGGGTTGGTCTGTAGATTCGGATTGCGGTTTGCCTCGGTCGAGGGGTTGTGGGTCGGAAGCGGCGAGGGGCGGCGGCGCCTGTTGCGCAGGCGGCGTCCGTTTGCGGCGGGCAATTGTTGAGAAACGGCTGTGAATGTTGGCGGGCGAGAGGAGGAGGACGGCGCGCGATGTGGCCCGACGGCTGCGGGCCGATCGGGAAACGGCGGGAGGGCGACGGAAGGCGATGGGGCGGCGGAGGCGCGTTTGCACGGCCGTCATCGCCGCACGCCTCGGCTTGTGTGGCTGTGGCGCCGGCCGCGCTGGCCGGGCTGCCGCGGCGACGGTGTGGGAGTTTTGCCGAAGGTTTGGCCATTGTGGCGGGTCGTCGGCTGGG